>NC_057925.1:16387131-16688711 GCF_018873765.1 Telopea speciosissima | reverse complement strand
CGTCTCAAATTTTATTGAAGAAGGTAAATGGGTGTTCCCACGGGTGGAGGATCAGGTGCTTCAAGGCGTTTTCTCCAAGATACACAACCTGAATATTGTGCCTTCAGGGAGGGAGGACGTTCGGGTTTGGGTGAACACCAAGTTTGGATCCTTCTCGGTGCACTCAGCCTGGGAAGGGTTGAGGCAAAGAGCAGCAAATCCGGAGTGGACTTGGGCAGTTTGGCTTCAACATCTCCACCCCCGCAGTTCCATGTTTGGCTAGAGACTAGTTCACAAATCACTCCCTACTCGATGAGAATGTCCGTCGTAGAGCGCTCCACGGTGTCCGGATGTGAGCTTTGTTGGGCTGAAGAGGATTCAAGGAATCACATCTTCCTCAATTGCATTTTCTCGAACCGATTTGGGTCAAGGTTTTAGGTCTTTTCAATGAGCATTGGAACGGTTTCCCCTCCATGGAGCTCCTTTTCTCATGGTGGCGGAGAAAAGCAAAGATAGTTTTGGTGGTGATATCCGAAAGGCACTCCTTATAATTGTATGCCAACGATTTGGGTGGAAAGAAATAGACGAAGGTATGACAACCAGCGCAACACTCCAATGCGGGTCATGCAACGTTGTATCGCCGAGATTGCGATTGCTCTATAGCCAAAGGAATCCAAATTAAATCAAGAAATGATCTAATGCTAGCAAAATTCTTCAAGGTAGACACCGCAACGCCCAAATTGAAGCAAAATCTTGAAATTGATGGAAGGCGCCCCGTTGGGGTGGTGGAAATCGAACATTGATGGCTCTTCCATTGGCAATCCCGGCTATTCAGTGCGGGGGATTTTCGAGGAATCACCTTGGTGTAACAAGAAGATGCTTCTCTATTTTCCAAGGAATCGAACGAACTTCCAAGCCGAGATGGCAGCCTTTTTTATTGGCATAAATGAGGTGAAAGATCTAGAGGTCGAGCGCCTGCGGGTGGAGTGTGATTCAGCCACGGTGGTTGCTGGCATTCTTTCCTCTAAGATCCGTGGGCCTTCCTTCAACGCGGTGGATGCTGAAAATTACCTAAAATCAATACGAGGGCGAATCACCCATTGTTATAGAGAGGGTAATGCCACGGCCGATGCCCTTGCCAATCGTGCGAAGCAAATTCCAAAACTTCGAGAACTGGAACGGATCCCCTAACTTCATTGCTCATACTACTACGTGGGAAGCTTTGGGCAGTCGTACTACCGCCTCTCAAACCCGTAGTGAGGCCGCTACGATCTTGATTGTACTTGTAATTGGCTGTTTGTGCTCTCAAGCCACATTAGCTGTTCAGTTCTTTTATTTTTGCAATTTTCATCTTACTTTCAATATATACTTGCTGACCTTTAGCAAAAAAAAGAAACTCTTCAAGATTTCAAAGAATGAACTCTTCTAGGTTCAAGGGGAAGAACTCATCATGGTTCAAGAGAAGTGCTCCCTTCTACAAAATATTAATTCATAAATCTCTAGTCTCCATTACAAATAAGATTAGTGAGAATTTTATAGGCAAAGGAAAAGAAAACCTAAAAGTTCCTACGACATCTCAAGAAAATGAAAATTCTAGAAAACAAATAAATAAAAGTAAATTTCAAGACATAGGGGTTGTTCCAATGTGCCTTGATGCAAGCTCCAAGATTGAAGTAGGTGTCTCAATAGAGAAGACCTTATAATATTTTTGTTGCTTCTTAAGAGAGCTCATGGCAGAAGGTGAGCTTCATGGGGAAATGAAGAGACATAAGGAAGATGAAGGTCATTCATGAGTTGGACTACACATGTTCAGTGTAAAAGTCATAGCTCCTTCATTTTAGATCCATTCAACCTCATTCCGAAGCCATTGAAATGAAAACTCAAAGATATACAACTATTATGTTTCGCATTCTCCAAATTCCCAATGGAAATAATGCAAAATTTCACTTGAAGTGGAGGCATGTGCAATGTGCATAGTCATGATTCTGGATTATTCATTGATCAACTTTGAGTGGCAATTTTGTTGGCCTTGGTCTTTGGTTCATTTTAGACCAAGAGTTGGTGCTGGACCTTGAGATAATTTTGGGATTCATGAGCTTGAATGGGCTGATACCAGCTCACACGGTGGAGGTGGGCTGAAGTCTTCAAGATGCGGGTGGGCCTGCATCATGTATGTACCCTTACCCTTACTTTCATAGAGAGGCTTTTTCTAAACTCGAACCCGTGACCACTTGCTCACAATGGAGCAACCTTACCATGCACTATGGCTAGCCCTCTATTATGGAATATGATTATATCATTTGTATAGCCACAGTAACTATAAACCATTGTTGAATCTACATATATAGCGGCAGTTAAAAATTACTTCCGCTAAAGTGCATTCATTGAGCACTTTTTTTTTTTTTTTTGGGGTGTGGCGGTCTAAAGAGACCATTGGACTACTAAAACTTCTTCCAAGCTTATTTACATGAATGAAGAAGACTATTTCTTTTTTGTACTTTGTCATCGTTTTTGCATCCCTAAAACTTAAACTGTATGTCAATGACAATTTAAATGATTACAGACAGCCTTGATCTCCCAAAATATTTTTGTCATACTTAAAATAGTAATGCACCTCAGTCTATTGTAGCCTACTTACATTTGAATATTCAACACTCACTTATTTGGTCTTTCAAACACTAGGAACTACATCTTCGAGTGTACTCGTTAACAAGCTTTGAGAATAATGAAGACTTGGTCTCTAGCAATTTGGCTGGAGAATCATATTCTAGTACAAGGCCTGTTTAAGAAAAGAAAACATATCAATCTGATAAGTACCAGAAAAGGATGAGAAGACATTACATAACTCAACTGAATCAATTTGGTTGTGGTGTACTATCTGGATACTAACCGTTATCGAGAAGGAGGACCATATTGGTATCAAGAATTGATGTTATCCTATGTGCGATTGTGATGACAGTAGACGTTGAGAAATGTCGATTAAGCGTTTCTTGAATAAGATAGTCAGTCATAGAATCCACTGATGCAGTGGCTTCATCGAGTACTAAAACTTTGCTCTTTTTGAGTAATACCCTCCCTAAACAGATTAGCTGTCTTTGACCCATGCTCCAATTCTCTCCATTCTCATTCACTTTAACAGAAATCATATGAAAATGGATTAGCTATTCAGAATCTTCTTTTCCTTAATTTTCTTCCCTTACTTTTTGTTGGAAAAGGGGTTAGGGGCTGGGAGTTTGGGTTGTACATTACAAATTAGATATCTCATACAATAATACACCTAAGGAGGATAAATTGAAGTTGATTAACTTTGGTACAGAGTGAATATGAGAAGAAACCCACCTGCAGAATCAAGCTTCACTTCCTTCTTTCTAAGCTCATCACCAAGCTGGCATTTGTCTAAAGCCTAGAGAAAAAAATTCCATGTCAACTTACCACCTTGGTTGATTCTTCAAGATGGCATAGAATTGATCATTATAGATGAGTTAATCGGAAGACTAAATGAACAAGCAAGGGGGTTACCAAGTGAAAATGGAAAACAGGGCAATAAAAATATTGCACTTCTCAAGTCCAAACTAAAAGATCTCTTAGGAAAAAAATGGTACAAAGATGATCCAATGCATCTAATGTAATGATTGAAATATCTCAATAAAAACGATATCAAAAAAATTGAACAAATAATAAAAAGAAGATGACCACGAGAAAGGATTTCATGGAGATACATGTCCTAACTAGTCGATTAAGATGAGTTTGTTTTGTGTGTGAATCATCAGTAAGTAGAAGATATGTTCATCCTATCTTTGTCATTGATTAACTATTATTGATAAAATGAAAAAAATCCACCTCCCAAATCTGTTCATTAGAGTACTCCTCAAGTGGGTCAAGATTGCTTCTTAGAGTCCCCTCAAACATGGTTGGGTCTTGTGGAATGATGCTCAATCTTGACCTCAAATCATGAAGGCCAATCTTGGAGATGTTAATACCATCTATCCAAATTTGACCGGCTGTAGGTTCAAGCATGCGGAAGAGAGCTTGTGCAAGTGTTGATTTACCACTTCCCGTACGCCTAACAATTCCAATCTTCATCCCTCCAGGGAAAGTGCAGGAAAGACCTCACAAGACAAGGGAAGGTGTGGGGCATATCGAACCTACATACATATTAATTAATTAAATTATTGTGCTTAGTAGAATAAAAAAATAGAAAGAAGAAATGCCTAGCAACAATAGGCTTCAATGGAGTTTATTCCATAAAGCAAGGAAATAAGTAAGGAGATAAAGTCTTGGGAAATCTATATTGTAGCTTACCTGCAAATCAACAATATCAACTTTCCCTTGTGATGGCCATTCATGATCTAATCTGTTTTCTTCTACCAATAGAGGGGATTCACTAGGGATGCAGACGTATTGCATTATTCTCTCTACAGATATAATTTGATTCTCCAGTCTGCTAAGATCCCATATGACCCCATGCATACTAAGACCAAGGCCATATGTGACAACTAAACCCACAACACCTTCAAGAGAGAAAATAAAACAAAATAAATTCAAAATCATACTTCCATGAGAGCAATCAATCATTGTTCCTTTAAAGGATGATTTTATTAGATCTCGTGTTTAGCTTTTTACCAGGACTAAATACTCCCTTGGGCACTGAGATCAAGAAAATCAAAGAGATGGCATATGTGATGGATGTCAACATATCTAGGCGGAAGCATAACCACTTCATTGCACTAGAGAGATGAAATTTGGACCGAGAAAAATCATCCACCAGCTTGAGGTTTGTGTCCATAAACCTCTCTTCTTGATTGAAACACTTGATTGTAGTTGAACCTAAACTAGATTCAGAAAAATGTTGTATAATTGGAGCTTGGCAAACCCCGGCTAGCCGTGAAAGTTCTCGTGCTATAGATGCGTAGTATTGCTACACGTCATTGTTCACAAAAAAGAAAATTAGTTGTAATGCAAAATAAATAAAAGATGCAAGGATTAGTAAGAAATTTAGCCATTTTTTATGAGGGATTTCTTAATGTGAGATGCTTTTGTTTAGATGTTAGTAGTGATACCTCTTCATGGACAAAAGTGTAGGGAAATATTTCATTTTGTTTTATTTATTTTTCAACTATTCTCATTTGAATCGCTACTATTTTCTATTTTTGTTAGATGTTGATTGAATTATAAACATTACCTTATGTTGACTCTGTCCCAAAATTTCTATCCCAAATTCTTTAATAAAAAGTTTACTCAAAATATACATAATTGTATCCCAAATTTTGTAGTACCCAATTTGTTTTACCAAATTTCGAATCATATTATCGAATTTCAATTCCATTAACAATGGCATGTATCTATAGCCAATTTTTTGCTAAATCTAAATTTTCTAATGATGGGACTATAAAATATAGCCTTATTCACTATTGCCAAAGAAAATAAATAAGCAGTTAAGTACAAAAATGCACCATAGTGGTGCCTAGGTACTTCAATTAAGCTAGAGAAGACTGCTGGCGGGAGATCTCTATTCATTACACCCAGCGAAACCAAAAAACATGAGCGCATAGAGTGATACGCAATCAAACTACTATGCTAACGTGCTTTAACCTAAACAAGCAAGGGCCTGACTATATACAACGGCTAGCGCCAGAACAAGCAAGGGCCTGCGCCAGAACAAGCAAGGGATGTGAAATGATTTTGCATGATTAAAGTAAAAGCGTAACCCTCGTGCTTTACTTTGGAAATAAAGAGGCATGTTAAGACCCAATGGAATAAGAAGGAAAGTAGAAAAGAAAGATGGAAAGGAATTGCAAAAGAATATTTGCCCCTTGAAAAATATCAACTATTTAATAATGTGGCATTGATTCCTAGAGGCTTCTCTTGACTTCCCAAATATCTGCCATATGGTAGTTCAATTGGGGGATCAAAGCTAGTTGATGTGGGTTGTCCAATTAACCAACACACCATCTATCAAATTTGATCCTAATTGGTTGAGAATTCAATTTCAAAGCTTTGGGTAAGTTAAAAGACAAGGTATAGACACTAAATTTTGTCATCTCAAACACTCCTCCCCTACTGCAAGTGATTCGAAGCCGAAATAGCCCATATAGTTTTTCGCTATGGAAACTTTCCAGATAGCATAGTTTTATGATATTAAGGCATGTCCTAAAATTTGTTACAAATCACACGCTGTTTAGCCATCCTTTCATCAAACCCAAATTTTGTTGGTCCCACCCCGCTCTAGGTCACAAATCTGACTATGTCCCTGGACATATCTGTGGTTGATCTTTGAATCAATGATTATAACATAAAATTTTTTTTCCGATGATGAGTGGATTGTCAAAATTTGACGGTTGGATCTCCCGAAAGTTTGCTAAAAAGGTGATTGCACTGCAGACTAGCCGGCTTTGGGCACAAATCTAACTAACTTCACAGAAGAATCTAGGGTTTCTATTTATTTCATTGAAAAAAAGATTCAAAATACTTTCCATCAATATAAAGATCACAAAAATTAGAAAGCTAGATCTCTCGGAATTAGTCCCAAAATTTAGCAAAAATGCAATTGAAAACCTATAAATATAAATGGGTTCCTCTCTCTCTCTCTCTCACACACACACACACACACACATTTCAAACTGACCAATTCACCTTCTAAGCTCTGAACGTTCAAGATCAAGTTTATTTTCTCTCTCCTAGATTAGTGTCTGATAGTCCCTCGGAAAATCCGAAAACCCCTGGGGAAAGATTGAAATGTAGGAGAAGTCTACAAAAAGTCAGCAAGAGTGGAAATTCTGTAGAATCTATAAAATTCCTAAAAATAAAAAATGGCAAATTTCCCTGGGAGTACTGAATTACTTCTAGACTATCGCAGAAGTATTAGAATTCCCCAGAAACTCTAGTGAATTACTTCTATAATGTCGGTTTTACCAAAAATACCCCTTGTAATAAGTAAGCGCTGCCAGATCTTTTCAAAAGGATATATATATATATATACATATACATATACGTAGACAACCATACGGAATTATGTTGGACCTAATCCCTAGTGAGGGGGGTATGTAGATAGGCAGACAATTTTATGCCTTAGTTCAGTCATTCCTATATATATATATATATTTCAATCGTGCATTTACCATACATATTACATACGTACATATATTTTGCCGCTTTCATTTACATTTAAGTAGTATTATTATTATGCAAGTTAGTATTTAGGACTAGTTAGTAAGACTAATTAGAATAGGAGTTGGTTTACATAGAAAGAGACTAGCCAGTGGCTAGGTGGCTGTTAGGGTGTCTCACACCTTCCCAACCCATAAATTTGAACATATCCTGGGTCAGACCTTTGACTTATCCATTACTGATCGAGTTAAACATAGTCCTCCTCCTAAAATGGGGGAGACATTTATGGGTCCTAGACGTTGATCTAGGAGATGACTCCAAAAGAACATTTATCTGAAGATGATATTCCTCTCCTTTTCCCAACGAAGAGGAGGATAGAGGTCCCATCAAACCTCAAAAAATTGGGGCTTTCCTAACAAAATTGCCTCAGGAATCATGGTGCACAATCGTCTCCGATCCCCAACCAACACACATGCACTTGCGTTCCTTTTTTCCCTTTTTCTCCCCCTTATCCGAAGACGAAAAAAGAGGACGTGGAAAACCCAGTCATTTACACCCACACAAGGATACAAATCCAAACATGGTGTGCTATGCATAGATGTTGGATAAAAAGACACATGACTTTTCCAAATAGGAAACAACTATCCATTGGTCAATCTGACTAAATCATCCCTCCACATGACCCTAAATTGCTGGATCACTAACACAAGGCTCTTAGTCAGGCCTTGGAATGGACATTTCTCTCTAATCCTTAATATTTAGCTAATAATAGTTATTTATTAATTTATCATTTCAAAAGTATTTATAATTTTTTTATAATTATTGACTGTTTTATTATTTATTTGTTTGGATGAATAATGATTAATATTTAACGAGTGCCAAAGAATACATCTACTCCCCAAGAAGGAAGCACATGAAGAAAAAAAATACAAGGACCCACCCTCAAGGGATATTCCCATTCCTAGTATGCAACAAAATTGGAAAATCCTAAGGTTGGATAACGTGCCTATTTGTAGGAGTATCGAAGTAAGACCAAGCATGGAGATAAAGCTTTCCCTTGAACACCGAAAAATATGGATGTTCAAATGATTCATTATTTAAATAGTAAATAAATGAGAAATTATTCATTAATTTAGTATTTGCAAAGTGTTCTTGGTCAACAGACCAAGTAAGGTTGAAACATACAATTCCACTACGTAGAAGGATCAACTGGTAAGTGTGGTGTAGACACCAATTTTTGTCACCTCAGGAGTTTTATTGACGATGATGGAAGGAGTCTCCTAGAATCTCAACAAAAAAATTTGTTGTAGAGTTCGTGGTTTTTTAGGAAAATGACTATTTTGCCTTTGGTATTACTTACGTGCCTCTACCTTTTCAAAATTAACAAAGACTGATAGGTTAAGTGTGTTTTGTCATTATAAGCCTAAATCTAGAAGATGGTGAAAAGACAACTTTGTTTAGCTATTATTTTGTGGGTCCCCCACTTTGAGTACAGTTTTGATTGTGTTCTCAGTCAAATTTGTTTCTGATATCCCCATATCGGATATTACTCAGAAAGACCTTCCGGCGATATGTGGTGCATCAAAATTTGATCACCAGATTAAAAGAAATCGCCATTTAAAGTTTTTGGAAAAGGATTCCATTCTGACCAATTTGGGAGTGCCATTTGGCACCTCCCTTGCAGTTCTATAGGGACCATTTCTATGGTACCGCAGAAATTGCTTCTGTGGTACTACAAAGACCAGTAAGGGTCTATAAAAGAAGACCCCTTCATTATGGAGGCTTGATTTTTGCTCCAAAGGATTGTTGTTAGTCTCTCTCTCTCAAATCACCAAAAGAAAAGAGGAGAGAGAAAGAGAAATAAGGCTCTTGATGAGTCAAGAAATAATAGACCAATAAGGGAATGACATGTGGCAACCTAGAGACTGAACAAGAGAAACCGGTCGGACCAAGCCATAACCCAAGGCCGGCCGGAGAACAAATCTTCAAGGTCCGAGTGGTGTACCCTCGGATGCTCAGTCAGTATTTGGCGCACTTAACCAGCAGTACATGCCAGGGGAACAAGAGAAGACCTAAGTGCTCCAACTCGGATCATGATTAGGTGAGACCGAGTGCTCCCACTCAGATTCAGGTTCAGGATTGGAGAACAAGGAAGACCCAAGTGGTCCACACTTAGGTGACAAGGCAATTATCGATGGAAGAACCGAGTGTATGACACTCGGACCAAGACTTCACGCACGGCCCATGCACAGGGTCAGCCTCAGATCACGGCTGGTCTGGCATAGGGTCAGCCTAGTATGAAGGATTGGATCTTCCTATAAAACCCTAAATCAAAACAACAACCGTAACCCGAGTAATAAGTCGCAGGGCCACGTCACCTCACCTCGAAGATCACGAGATGTGCTGAGTCAACTGGCACAAGATCTTCTACCTAAATCAGACTCTTTCCTTACAAGGACTCTCCCCATAATCGTCCAAGGCCACACTATAAATACCCAGGTATGAGGCTCAAATGCTATCTAATTTTTTGCGATATTGAACTGCTGCTAAAATGAAGACCTGACTTAGGCATTGAAAAGTCCTCGGCCAGAGCCACATCGGCTCTCCAATACTAGCTCAATCGATTTTTGCAGATTCATTCTAGGTGGACCAGACCAGAGGTTTTCAGACGCAACAGTTCCATTTCAATTAATGAAAGTGGAGTTTTCTCTCTCCTAACCTAGCAAAGCCCCAACTGAAATACTCAAAATACCGTTAAATGCCTTGGAGAAAGCTTGACATCCAAAGAACTATAGACACCAAAGAGCGAGTATCTAAGATTCCCCAAGACGCCAAAATTCTGTCAGGAGGTGCCTAGGCAACCGAAATACTACTAATTGGGTCCCGCACCTCTGATTTAAGAATTTCTCCGAGTAAGCCAGAAACTAAGGGGCAGTCACTCTTTGCTTTCTTTTCATTTTATTTCTTTTGTTATAAGTGTGTGTACACATATAACTCTCTCTTAACCCTAATGTGTCGTTGTGCTGTCGATTTTTTCTATCAAACCCCACCTTACTATCAAGTTCATTCCAGATGTTTTCAAAACCCTAGACAAATTTAAATCAAATAAAATGGGTTTCATCACTTATTTAAATTACATAGAATGAATGCGGATTCTAATGCCAACCCTGACCCTTGAAATAAAAGCTTTTCGTGTGGGAATCGATTGACAACCAGTCGGTGTCATTGTACTTTGTTTAATGTGAATAGGTAATTTTGAACCCTATTCCCTTGTTTTTACATGTGGATTTAGTTGGCCCATCTTGACTCTCAAAATAGAATCTTTTTTGTGTGAGCACCATTGACACCAAGTAAGTGTCATTGGACACCATTTACTGGATAGGTGGTTTTGGACCTCTAGTTAAGTTAGATCCTTGGTATTTTCATCGACCAACGAGGGCCATCCAAATGGAATATTTCATTTTAAACCACCCATGTTATTTCATAACCTTTCGTATCTGTCTGTGCACCCCTTCGATAATCTCTGCACCCATGTCGAATCTATAGATTTTTAATGAACTATCTTTCCACATGTCAACTCTATTTGGGCTTAAACTTGATTTGTGAGTAGGGACTTTAGGTCAACCTGACGAAATTTTTTTTACCCAATCCGATTTACCACATGGCAAAAGTAGGCACCAGGCCATGGGTTGGTTGTGTGGATTGTTGGACTAAAAACCCATCTCCCCTTATTTTAAATATATTCTACAAAAAAAAAAAAAAAACTTTTTTAAATATGAACTTGAACTGCCAGAAGAGGCCATACTATATATTTATCATATATATTTCAAATATTTTATGCATATCAAAAGTGCAACAATATCGTTTTAAGTGACCTTTGCACATTGACAACATATTCCTTATTCTGTCCTTTCTTCTCAAACAATTTTGTATGCTAATTTATATGAAAAATGTGTGATTGGTAAAAAAGATTTCTTTTATGTATTGATTATAAGTTAAGAAGACTAGTAAGGCCTAAAACTACTTTCTCATCTAAGCATATATTCATCAACCACTAAATCAATTTTGATATGAACAAAGAAAATTCGTAATTCATTGATTAAACAAAGCTTGAACCAACTTGTATTATGACCTATTAATCATGATAAAGATATGGAGAGCTTGATTTGAAATCTTTAGAAGTGGAAGTGGCTATATGATTACCTGGTACCAGATGCATGCCACAGTCATTGAGATAAAAACTATTAACATCTGCCATGTAACCCATGACATTATAGCTGTAGTTCCAAGAAATCCTATGATTGAGATAAGAAGTTCTTCAATTTGATGGGGAATAGAGGTATCAACTGCACTTTGATCTATGGATACCTATATACAAAAAATAGAATTTATTTATAATTTAAAATATATTAACTTTTATGGTGGTCAAACAAGGTCATTTAGACTACAAGAATAATTAAGCATATTTACTAACCCGATTTAGAATCCTTCCACTTGGAGTAGAATCAAAAATGAAATAGGAGCACGGAAAATGCACAAATGCATTTTCTTGAAGAGCAAAATGGCTGTCTTGTATCCAACATTTACAACGAGCATGGACCTTATAAGTACACAAAGAGAGCTTCCAAGGGTCATAACAACATAAACAAAGATGAGAGTGGTTACTCGAACATGAGGTCTCACATCCTCTGAAACAGGAGTAGCTAACACCATCCGGTACTTACTAGCTATTTGAAGAAGCTGAAAAAGAATTTGTGCTAGCAATATCAATAGTACAAAAACTTCTTTATATGCAGTGGTAACATATTTCCAGTAGAGTGATAAGCTAACTCTACCCTTTTCTCTTCTTTCTTCTTGGACAAGCTGCCCTTCTGACCTCTCTAGTTTTTCTATTTTATAATTTTTGGGTTCTTTTTCCTCGTCTTGAATAGAATTCTCACTACATAGCATATTACCATCTTCCTCATCATTTATTAAATTATCCAATGCAGTCCCACGATCGACAGAATTAAGGTTCATCAAAGCTTTCTTATGTGCACCCACTAATTCCATAAAGTCAGTTCCTGGACTAAGAATTTCTTCATACTTTCCTGCTTGGGTAATCTTCCCATCTCTCATAACCTATCAAACAAGAGAAGGTAAATAATCACTCTTAAATTATGTTGAATGACTAAGTCGGGAATGAAATATGTCATCTTCTCACCAGGATAAGATCAGCAGAAGGTAAAAACTCTACTTGATGGGTAACATAAATTATTGTTTTTGAACCCAAAATTCTCAGCAAACACTCCTGTCACAAAAGTTTAGATGTTCACATTAAAGAACTCAAAAAGAACTTCTAGTCACTTAAAGATCTTATACATATTAATATAATTTATTTTTCATAAAGATAAGTACATTAAACCTTAGGTTTTATACAAGAACACATGCATATTTCTCTATATCAAATGTATGTATATCTTTTTTGTTTAGACAAATATGATTTCATTCTTTTTAGATCAATTTTAGATTAAATTTAGTTCATGATGAACAAAATTATGATGTAAGCAATGAGATGTATAGTTTCAAGCCAAATTTATTAAGGAAATCTTTGGAATTAGAGATAAGGTATTACCAAAGCTTTCTTATGTGCACCCACTAACTACATAAAGCTAGTTAGATTCTGAACTAAGTTTTTTTTTCATACTTTCCCGCTTAAATAAGCTTTCCATCTCTCATAACATACCAAACAAGAGAAGGTAAATAATCACTCTAAAACTGGGTTGAATGATTAAATTAGAAAAGAAAGATGACATATTCTCAGCAAAATAAGATCAACAGAAGGTAAAAACTCTACTTGAGGGGTAAAATAAATTATTATTTTTGAATAAAAAAATTCCGAATAAAAAATTTCCAGCAAATACTCCTATCACAAAGTTTAGATGTTCACATTAAAGCACTCAAAAAGAATTTCTGGTTACTTAAAGATCTTATATATATTAATATAAAGATAAGTACATCAAGCCATAGGTTTTATACAAGAACACAAATTTCTCAATATCATATGTATGTATATCATTTTTGTTTAGACAAACATGATTTCATTCTTCTTTAATCAATATTTAGATTAAATTTAGTTTATGGAGAACAAAATTATGATGTAAGCAATGAGATGTACAGTTTCAAGCCAAATTTATCAAGGAAATAATTAGAATTAGAGGTCAAAGAATAGCTACCTTAAATAGATGAGTTCCAGTGTGAGCATCGACAGCACTAAAGGGATCATCAAGCAGATAAATGTCAGCATCATGGTACAAAGCACGTGCAATCTGGATTCTGTGCTTCTGCCCACCACTCAAGTTGATCCCCCTCTCTCCAATGATAGTCTGGTCACCAAAGGCACACAATTCTAGGTCCTTTTTTAATGAACATGCTTCAAGAATCATTTCGTGCCTTTTCTTATCCATCTCCTTACCAAACAATATATTGTCCATTATCTTGCCACTTTGTATCCAAGGTGATTAGGCAACATATGCTTTTGTCCCATTCAACTTAATGGTTCTAGATACCTTCGGCACTTCCCCTAATATACATGAAAGTAGGCTTGACTTGCCTGACCCAACAGAACCACAAACTGCCACTCTCATACCACAGTGTATTTGAAAATTAAGATTTTTTAATGTGAGATTAGGAGAATGAAGGTCCCAAGAGAAATTCCCCTTGACCATGTCAATTGCAATGTTGGCACCATCTCCTGGAAGCTTTTGTACTATATTTGGATGAAGATCATCAAGACAGCGGAATAAGACTATTCTATCAAGGGAAACTTTAGTTTGTACTACCATGGAAATTGTGTCAGGAAGATTATGAATGGGCCCTTGCAATATCTCAAATGTTGCAAGTGCAGATAGAATCTTCCCCGACTCTAACGGAATTCCCATAAGTATACAAAAGCCAAAAGTAATAATGGAGACAAACATGGGAGACGAAGAGTAGACAAAAACAGTCATAGCTGATGCATAAAGTTGCTTTTTTAACCATCTTGTTTCAAAGTTCCTTAGCTCAATTATCTTAGCCAAGAACTTCATGTCCCAGTTCTGGAGCTTGAGAATCCTCATATTCCTTAGAGCCTCAGATGTCACCTTCATCCTTCGATCCTTTGAATCCATCAACTCCTCTTGAAATTTCTCTTGTAGTTTTCCTAATGGAATATTTGCTAACATCAAAATCACTGTGGAAACAAAAGCTGCAAGTGAAGCCAACCCAAGGCTCTTGTACAAGATCAACAATGCTAGGACAACCTCAATAGGCACCTTCCATATATCGTGTACATACCAACTAAAAAAGGCAATTCTCTCAACATCAACACTCATCAAATTAATGCTCTCCCCACTAGTGTGACCCTGCTTTGATTGGCTTGAAAGCCTGAGACCCTTCTTATAAATTATTGAGAACAAGGCAGCACGGACCCTAATTGCCATCTTTCGTAGTTGAAAAAACAAGTGTCTCTCTGAGAGGCTCCATACGAGCTTTGAGAGAAAGAAAATAAATACTAGCACATAGCCTTTATATTTTAGTTGGTGAGGGTTATTGAGATACTGGACGAAGGAATCCATAAGATATGGTCCAACATAAGAAGCTATTGTGCATATAATGGAGAATACAGTCGTCCATAGAGTTTCTTTCCACGTCAAAAGAATCAATGCCTTCACTATCTTGAGTGTGCTTACCTCCTCACCATTACCATTGTCATTATAATCAGATTCAAGTTTATTTCTAAAACAAGCAAAAACCACATTGCCTCTATCACAATTGGCAAGCTGAGGAATATCTTCAAGGTCCAATGTTTTTTTGTACCCAAGTGCAAGCAAAGGCCCCATCCATGAAAAAATAAAAATACTAAGAACATTGGCATTTGCATAAGGAGTTACATTCTCTCCACTAACACTAGATTTTTGTCCACCGTCACGTTTGTTTGTACTTGAACTAATTTTCAAAAAAGGCTCTAATAGATGAAGATCTTCTTCTTTTCGTTTCTTGCCAAACAACCCAGCATAGCAAAAGATCAAACCAGCAATAAACGATGCAACATCAGAGATCCATAGCAAGAATGTTATGAAAAAATGTTTCCAATATAGACCAAGATGTATAACAAGAAGGAACAAGACATTAGGAAGAAGAAGGCCCACCAAATCCTTAGTAGAATGGGAAACTTGCACTCACTTGAATAAGAAAATTGAATGTACAAGTAAGCAGAGATCACAAACCAAGTAAGTGTTCTAAATGAAAAATCCAATTGGCCGAAAATATTTAGGTCAGACCAACCATGTCTATATCCAGAGAGGTAGTTTAACACACATTGGAGAAGATCACAGAATTACAGACCCATGCAAGATATAAGGGCTGACCAATAATATAAAAAGTATGTATTTTTTAACATTGGTTTTGAATTTTCAAGGGTAGGTATCGTGTATCTCTTGCAAGTCCAAGAAATGGATATAACTAATAGAAAAACTAGGTGTGAAAAAATAGAAAGCCCATGCAAGAAAATGGTTGTAGAAGACTGCGAAAAAAAAATCCAGGTGTCCATATCATCCTTTGATTCTTCAAAAATATCCATATCTGCAATTTTCTTTTATTCTGTTTGCGATTTGGTGGCTTAGCTCATATAGATCCAATACAAATCTTATCAGCTTTACTATTTTTTGAATTGATGCAGGGACATTTGACAAATGTTGACGAAACTCTTAGCATCTAAATACCACGATTATCAACTAATGTGTTCTAGAAAGACTTAGACCAATATTGAAGTCTCAATATCACCCTTAGCTGTAGTTGAACCTGTTAATGGATAAGAGAACAAAAATTGTTTGAGAATATATAAAGATGAACAAAATTTCATCGAAAAAAAAAAAACAAGAATGGAAGAAGCTGCAGTTATATATGATTTAGTCCATATTCAATTAAGATCATCAATAGAGAGCCTATACTTAGAAATATGATTTATAAACCAATAAATATTTTAGAAAACATAATGGAGAGAAATGCAAGGTAGAGAGCTTCGTATCATAAGAAACCTAGAGATGCATTACACTAAATGTAAATAGAAAAATAAGAAGAAAATAATGAACTTCCAAAATACAAAATCCATATATGATGACGTTTCAAAAAATGCAATCATAGAAACAACATCAACAACATAATTCACCTATGAATAGAGTTATCAAATGTTGACAAACAGTAGTACGTAGCTTCTCTACGAGAAACATTACAAAACAAATTATGGCAAATTGAAGATTATCAAATGTGAGGGAGGAAAATCCTTGTGAAACAACACTTCAACTAACCACACTCAACTTGATATTACCTATAAATCAATAACTGGATCGATTCATACACTAATTTAAGTGACTATTCCAATCCATCTCATGCAATAATCAATACAATTTCACTTGTTATAAGATATGAGTGGAGTGTGACTCTAGTGCGGTGGTAACTTCAGTTATCTCTCAATTCATCCACTGGTTCTTCATAAAAACATGGATGTTTTTCAACAGTTATCTGGAAAGAATCTCTTGGAAAATATCTCATTGCTATCGTGAAGTGAATGTGGTAGCATATGCGTTAGCAAAGAAAGCAGCCTCGACACGGGCATTTTCCGTTTGGTTTCCTTCTCCGCCTTTCATTTTAGGGGATATTCACTGTGATATGCAGGGGAGACTATGATATAGATTTGGTTGATGCCTGGTCTTGTATTTTCGTTAATCTGTAATTCTGCTGATGGACGTGTCGAAGGTGGAATTACAGATTAATGTCTTGATGTATTTTATTTATTTATTTATTTTTTATCTTGCCTAGATGTTAACTCAGTAATTTTTCCTTTATTTTAATATATTTTCCGGCCATTAAAGAAAAAAAAAGGGGCAAATTTCATGGACCCCCCCTCTAAGTATGCAAAATGTTACAGACATCCCAAACTTGGATAAAATGTCACAGACACCCTTTACTTTATGATTTCATTTCAACTTAGTCTACTGAGTTAAGTCTCTCTTAGTTCTTTTAAAATGATGAAATTACCCTTACAATAGGGTGAACTTCCCATAATACCCTTAAGGGTAAAACCCCAAATTACAAAGCACTCTACTTCGTCTTCAATTCGTTGGTCCAAGCCCGAAGAAGCAAGAACTCGGAAATTGTGGTAAACCCACTGTACAAATTACAATGGATGCAAGGAAGGTTCCCACAAGGATCAAAGAAAATTAAGTGGAGTTTCGTCTTTCCCTCTTGAAGCTCTACTAAGAGTGCGTTTGGTAACGTTTAGAACAGTGTTTTGAACAGTTCTTTTGTTCAAAAAAACATGAAAAAGTGTTTGGCTTTGCGGTTCATTTTTTTGTTCTTTTAGAACGAACCGGAGGTCTTGAGCACCAAAAGAACGTTATTTACAGACTGTCTCGGAGACGGTCTGCAAAGAACAAAGAACGACGCGAGCGACGGATAGAAGGCAAAACCCGTGATTTTTTGGAGAAAAAACACGACTCTCACATCTCTCTCTCTCTGCTACCACCAATTTTGGAGACGACGAAGGGCTCACTCTGCAACCCTAGGTGAGATCTCTCACTCTCTCTCCCTCTCTATCTCTCGCATGCTGGTAACATTGTTTCCCTCTCTCTGTTTCTCTCTCTCCCTCTCTATCTCTCGCACTCTCTGCACTTCTCTCTCGCTCTTTCCCTTTCTCTGTCTCACTCTCTCCTTCTCATATACTCTCTCTGTGTCATTGTTTTGGTTCATTTCCTCTCTATGTCTCTCTCTCTCTCCCTCTCATACTCTCCCTCTCACCGTCTCTGTGTGGAGATTATGGAAGACTGATCCAAATTTTTTTAGATTTTGTCTCAGGAAGTCGATCTGCACCCTACAACCGAAAACAACAGACGGATCAGCACCCCTTTGCTTCCCATTTTGTCTCAGGTAATTTTATATCTTAGATCTAGTGTAGTCTACTTTTTTTTTCTTTTAAATTTTTTTTCTTGCTGTAACGGATCAGCACCCCTTTGCTTCCCATTTTGATGCATTACAATATGGATGACAAATCAAAATGGTATTGATTTTACAAGTTGGTATGCCTCTAGATGATTCCATGATGAAGCAATGTAAACTTATGATTTTACAAGTTGGTATGCCTCTAGATGATTCCATGGTAAATTTTGTGAAGTTGGAGTTTTCTGGTTTACTCTCTTCTGTCTTTGATCAGTAAATTCAAGGTGCAGGAATTGCTTGCACTATAGCTTTTCATGGGGAATAGTTTTGCAGATTGAATCATAAGTTGGGACAGTTGGTTGAATAGTTTTGCCACTCATCTTTTGACTTGCATTTTTTTTATTTTTGTTATTAATTTGTTAGGATTTCTTTTTCCATTTTTATTGCTATTATTTCTGCTACTGTATTTTTTACCACATGTTCCAGAGACCTGGAGAAATAACATTAAATAAGAAACCATCATTATAACTCCTACAATTGATTCATAATATCATTTATATCAATTCCAGAATTGGTAATTGTCCTGAACATCCTGAAATGTCTAGGAAGCATGCGATGCAGTCATTGCTAATGGATATTTTCTGTCCACAATGGACTAGTTTCTATTGTCTGACCCCTCAAAGAAAGCATAGTCCACAGGGAAGTATTCATTGCCATAGAGGCTAAGGAATGGGTAGATATTAACAGTGAAAGGGGCATCATTCTCATTGAGGTACTGAACTATTTCAATTGTAAGTTCACGTATGTCTGACCTGAAGTCACCAGTAGAAGGGACTGGCTTTGTATCCTCATTTAAGGCTTTCTGAACATTCTGCAAGGTAGGCAGGGTGACTTGTGAGAAGGTGCCATTGTATGTCTAGAGGAAGGGTTCATTGCCCACAGCAACATACCTGCAAATTTTAATGGTTTTTGTTGGGAAGGATGGGATTTTGTGAAGGTATCATGATCAAGGAACTGAAATTGAAACAATTAATATCAAATTTTTGAAAACAAACACCAACTTTGCAGAGCAGTTCCCTGAAGAAAATGACTGGCTGGAAGATTAAGGAACTGAAAGAAGAGCATACCAATGCTAATGGTAAGATGGCTCGTCCTAGTTAAAAATGCCCTCTTTCAGGTGGCATTAAAATAGAAACAGAAGTGATCACAAAAAAATGGACACTTACGAGCTGAAACTCATTTTCAGAGAACACCCCAACAAACAGAGGAATTTGAAGAAACGACCTGCAAAATTGCAGAAACTGCATTGCTATCGTTGAAAACAAAGAAACCCATCAAGTAGAAAAGGAAAAGAAGCTCAAGATAGAATGGATTAAAACGAAGAAGAAGAAGTAGAAAGAAAAAAAAAAACAGTCTCAAAGAACAATACCGAGAAGGAAGCAACAATATAAAGAGGTAGCAATGGGCTTTTATGCACCACAAGCTACCAAGGGCACTAGGCACTTGTTCACTAAGCAGGGGTTGTTAGTAGGCCAATCCATGGAGTATTTCAGCCTTGAATTTGTGTTAAAACTAGTAAGCTCACATAGGGCTATTCAAAGTGGACAGAAGTTATATAACAAGAAACTCTCACAAATCTTTACTATCCCCACTACATAATTTTGGACTTATTAGCGATTACTCCTTGCTTTGCTAGATCATTGGCTATCTCATTTGCTGATTTTGGCTTCTACTGGAATGAGGTATGAGGTATACTCTTAGGAAGCAATGTGAATGATGAAACAAATAAGGTGGGTATAAACACCAAGGCTAACTAGAGGCTTTCCTCATCCAACCAGTGACTATAGCTGAATCATCTTCCACCATGAAATTGACGCAGAGCAAAACTGTTGTCTATGATGGGCCGAAAGGTGATGATTTCAAGAGTAATAGGAGCTTCTTTTTTTTGGGGGGGGGGGGGGGTAGTGGCAACACTTGTAGTATTGCTAAAATCGGATGACTCTTTGTTCTGTACTAACAATCCAATATATCCATGTATTCATCATAACATACCCTTTTGATGCTTGTTTTAAGCTTTTGATTGGCTGGGTATGCATTAGGAGCAGAATCATAGATCCATACTCAAATCACCTTTATCATTGTCCCATCCTCATGTAATGGAAAACCCAAACTACAACATAAGTTCCTTCTTTATCAAGAAGAAAATTGTGGTTCCTTCTCTATTACCAACTGACAGTTGGGTCTGCCTTTGTCCACTTGTGTAAAATTAATAGAAAACCCTTCCATCTGCTTTATGGATCTCACTTCTCTTTTCTTAAATCTGTAGCTAGAGTTTTTTATGAAAGACATCTCTAGCGCTCATGGGAGTTTGTAACTGTAATTTGAGTTATATTAGGATTCTAGTTAGGCCAAAAGGGCCAAATCTGTGTGGTTAATACCTATATGTAGCCTTGAAAACAGCATGTTTGTATGGAATTGTTTGGGTCTTTTGGTTATGGTTGAGGAGTGGTTCTCTTTCAAGTGGACTAACCCTAGCTTTGCTCATTGTGATCAAGCCTCCTATTTCTCTTTATGTTTTTTTAATCAACATTCTTCAATTCTTTGGTAATGAATATGACTATTTATTTTTTTGGGTAATAGATATTTTTATTTCATATTGTTTGTTACATAATGTATGTGTTATTATTCAGATATTGTGGCTACTTCATCAAACTATGGTTTGTTTATGTAACTTATGTTGGATTTTACAGAGTGATAATCGTGGATGTGGATTTTTTCAATGGATAGAAGAAGGCATGATCTCATCTTCTAGCCAACAGACTAATGTATCAGTGGTTTGTCCCTCAGGCTCAACAGCTATATCCGCTCCGTCTTCTTTGAAATTTCTGAAAGATTATTGCAAGAGTGCAATTATATCCTTGGGAAACCATGCCAAGATGTTCAAAGACATCCTTGAAGGTCTTACCAAGTTAGACTTGAAGAAAGAAGAAAATTAAATCATGAGAGGGGTTATCAAAGTTGTAATTTAATGACTTTAATTAACTATAAGTTGATATATTTTAATTATAGACATATTTTAAATTATGTTAAGTTTAATAATTTATTAGATATTTTAATTTATGTTAAATATGGAACTTATGAGAAATTTTTAATTTATGTTTGTAGAGAAACATTTATTTTGAGGTAAAAATGGTATTATTGTAATTAACATCAAAACTGTTTTGAACAGATTTTGCCAAACATCATTTCTGTTCTGAACAGCGTTCTTGAGAACGTTACCAAACGGTCATTTTTTGTCTCAGAACGCCGTTCCAGACAAAGAATGCAAAAGAACATTCTTAGTCAAGAACGGGCGTTCTTTGCTCAGACCGATACCAAACGCAGCCTAATTAAGCAATTCTAATTTTGAGGATTTAGGTTTTGGGGAGTTTTGAAATTTAAAAAGAGCCAGAGAAGGAAAAAAGATGGAAATTGTTGGAGGACTTATTTTGGGGCCAGCAGTGCAAGAATTAGTGGATGCCAAAAGATGGGAATGATCCGACTAGCGGTTTGGGAGTAATTTGGAAAACCATGATCTTACGAGCAGAGATCCCAGAAACCAAATGAGATTCCTCAAGTACTCCTTTGCGGATTGGATTGTATCATCTGGGAGTTCTTGAATTATCTGAACCATATCAGGAATAGAGTTAGAGACGATTTCCAATAGAATCCTCTCAGGCCTCGTGAGCTTTTTTGCTCTGCCTCCATCTGAATGCTGCCTAGAAGCTCTTCCTTTCGAATCCACGGAGGCCGTATCTTTCCTCAGCCTCGTCGGGAGCTCCGATGGGAAGAAGGATTGGTTATCAAAGGTGGTTGCTCTGTAAAGACTATTACACGATTCCTTATTGATTTGACGATTACCCAGCATCAATTGATGACCAAAACCACCGGCGCCTCCTTCGCCACCGTGATTCGATATTGCAACGCCGCCTTCACCGACGGCTAATCTGCAAAACCATGACCTTACGGGCAGAGATCCCAGAAACAGTGAAACTGAAATTTAATCCAATTAAGCCAATAGATTCCCCTCAAACTTGGATCGAGTATGAATCTAGGTAAGCTAGATATGAAATAATTAGGGAAACAAAATTCTGAAATCCCAAATTTGCAGGTTTAGAGTGATTTTAAGTAGCAATCAAATAACAAAACCAAAGGACTCCAAACTCGGCCGAGTTTAGGTCAGAGGGTGTCCTTGAACTCCACAAAGTTTCAGGGAAAATAGAAGAGGGGTTTGGATTTTATAGATCAAACAATAGGTGATGAAATAACTCTGAAAACAGAGCACCCTGTTGAACAGTGAACCAGAAATTAAACTCAGATTCAGGCTTACGGCCCTGATAATTGGGGGTTAAACATATAGTAAGACAACTCTTAAACTTCTTGAAATCTGGATTCAAACGAGCAACTAACGAACTCGGCAGATTGTTGAGCGTGCTCTGAAGCATGTTGATAAGATACCAAACTTCTCTGGTATATTTCAGGCAATAGGAAGGAAAGTTGAAGAAGATGGGAGGATGGGATTCTATTCTTTATCGACACGAAGCAAGCTTCTTCATTGGGGTCTTGTTGTTGATCCCACTTGTGTTCTGTGTCATGGGGAGGTGGAGACCATAGACCATCTCTTCTTTCATTGTGATTTTTCGGCTGCAATATGGAGGAAGGTTTTGGGGTTGAATGGTTTTGAGAGGAATCCTTTGGCTTCTTGGAAGGAGGAGATTGAGTGGTTGACGATGCACTTTGGAGGAAATACTCTTGTTTCGAGTGTTAGAAAGTTTAGCTTTGTGGCGTCGATCTATCGTATTTGGCAGGAGCGGAATACTAGAGTTCATCAACGTCGATCTATCGTATTTGGCAGGAGCGGAATACTAGAGTTCATCAACAGGTATCTTCTACTTCTGATTCGGTTTTACATCAAATTGTCACAGACACAAGGCAGCGGTTCAAGGAGGTTGATGGTGGTATGGTGGACAGCAGCAGTAAATTGCAATTAATTGTGACGGTTCTGTCAAGCATGGGATGGGAGGCTATGGTGCCATTGGAAAGAATCCTAGGTGTAGGCCTGCTTTCGCACTGGCTGGAGGGCTGCAAAATGGTGATGTTATACACATGGAGCTCTTTGCTACAAGGGCTGGTTTGTTGAAAGCAAGGGCCTTGCAAATACAGCAAGTGCAGGCGCGTTTAGACTCTATGGTGGCATTGCAAATGGTTGTTGGAACTTTCCAGCTCTATTGGGAATTCCTATGATTACTTAAGGAGATTTGGAGTTTGCGTGATGGTTTTCGCAGTTGTAGCTTCATTCATTATGTTAGAGAGATTTATGGTTGTGCAGATTTCTTAGCAGGTTTTGTGCATCATGTTTATGAACATGATTTTAGTATTAGTTGTCTACCTGAGGCACTTTCCACTATTATTAGGAATGATGCTTCTGGTATGACATATTACAGGTTGTAAGTCCGTTAACTCTATACTAATATAAGCTCCTCTTAACCAAAAAAAAAAACTACTTGGGGGTTAAAATGGACATTTCAACTTTGACTGCTAACTATGCTTAACGTTAGGGGGAAGGTTGATATTTTGACATAGTTTGGTATGTCTATGATATTTCATATACTTACAGAGGATGTCCCTGAAATTTACCCCAAAAAAAAAAATCATGTAAGAAAGCTTCTTCAGAAATTATCATAGAAAAATAGATCTCTTATGAGAAATTCCTAGTTTTGATTAAAAAAACAAAATTGAAGTAGACTTCCTTGTAGTCTCAAAGGTTCAACCGTTCAAGGCTCGGTGGAGAGAGAGAGAGAGAGAGAGAGAGAGAGAGGCACGCACCTTGACGAAGAAGCTTCCAATTGTCCTGTGATTTTGGTTGCTAACGTTTAACTTTTTGTTGCACTTTGTTCAATGAATCAAAAAATTTAACCTGGACCTCTTGAAAGAACCTGAACCGTGGCCTCTGCTGGTAGCGTAACTTAACATGGGAAATACCTAGATGAGTTATCGGTGAGGAGAGGGAAAATTTCTAAGTTAAGGAATTGGACATGTATGACTTTGGCACCTGTAAACTGTTGACTTACTGAAAAATAGGGATCCCTTGGAACTATAGGAATGTACGAACTTCCTAAGAAATCGGGAAGTTGTTGGTTCGTATTCTTCCTGGAACCGTACTTACTGAGGAATAGGAAAAGTGGTGGGTTCGTATACTCTTCAACCCGCGTTCAATGGATTGCATGCCTAAAAACGCTGCAGAAACGGGATCGTCAGTGATTACGAAAGGGAAATATCATCCCTTCGCTCTAAGTATCCATAATATCAAGCCTTTCCCCCGATTTTAAATAATGACAATGTTCACCTTACTTTTGAAAGATTCTATAGACCGTACCCTAAGTGGCTAACGGTGTTAAAACAGCAGTTCAAGAGACGAATTTGAGTTAAAAATGGCTAGAAGAAGGCGCAATTGACAACCTAGAAGCATCCTCCGCCATTGATGACCTTCAAAGGACAACTGTTTCCCTTAGGACGTGTTTGTTAGGAAGGGAAATGGGAAAGGGAAGTGAAGGGAATTTTTTTCTTCCCTTTTAAGTCGTTTGGTTGCAAAGGAAGTCAAGTGAAAATAATTTTGCTAAGTCGTTTGGTTGTCTGTGAAATTGATGTAAAATCAATGTAAGTTTTTTAAAAATTTGTAATCCAACCCACTTTACTAACTTTCACTTATTAAGGGTCTTTCTTAATAATTTATGGAAAAGAAACGCTAACCGGTGCTGCAATGCAGTGTGTACCTGCGCTTAGGCATTGCCATGCAAAATGGCCGATGCACTCCCTGGAAAGGCAGAAAGGACCAGAGGTGCACTGATTATTTCAAACTTTTGTAATATATAACAAAATTTTAATGACTTTGAAATACTATTTGAAAACACATCATATCCACCCCATTGAGACCCATAACATTTACACACAAATGTGCATGGGCAATTAGAGAGCCTCCAAATTCTAACAATTTGGATGGTCAGGAGAGGATATCGCACATCAATGGGGGGATATTATCGGACATTCATAAATAAAAGGGTAGATATTTATAGTCATTAATGACCATTGAAGCAAAACCAAATTGTAAATTCGGGCCTAATGATTCAAAATGCAAACATTCAATATGCCTCTTCTGCATTTCTCTAACCTTGGGTGGAAGAGAAAAATAAAATGATTTCCAATGACAAGCTGGATAAAAGAAATTCTATCTATAACCAGTTGGATTTTTCCTCAATCAACCAAATAGTACATTTTGCTTACAAAAAAAAAAAAATCCAAAAATAACCACAAACAAGACCAGCCTCAATGGCATGTCTATATCAGATTGCAATGTCAAGTTCCTAATTGAAGTTTTCCAACTACGATGTGAGCACTGAGCACTGTATACAAGGGCAAGGATAGAGTTACAAGAAAAGAATATATATACAGAATAGAAACTATGATCAAATACCATATTCAAAGACCAAAATTAAGCTCCACAGGAAACACCAATGAAACTCAACGAGTGAGCCAAACATTACAAATCCAAAGTGCAAACAATTCCATACTTAGCTAACAATGTTGTATCTTATACTAACTCAACTGTAGGTTCCCAACCCCACACCAATGTCTTTGCCAAAGTCAGATTTGAATCCATCCTTAGCCTTAGAGTAGCAAACATTGAAGAGTTCATTGAGTATGCCAGTGAACACAATGAAGGCAGCCCCTACTCCCAAGACTCCTTTCCTCAAGATCTCGCAAGAAGGAGGTTTTTTTTTTTTGATGGGACGCAAGGAGGTTGGTCTCCAAAAACTGTCCTGTATCTAGTATGGTAGGCATTCCTCACAGAACCCGCAAGCAAGCAAATCTCCGCGATAAAAAATGCCAACCTGCGATGGACAAATCAACATTATATTTAATGGTTGGAGCAAAGAAGAAGAATATTACTAATGTCATGGAATGGAAAATTAAGGCATTGGACAGATACAGATCAAAGAGAGTTCAATTTGAAAATTTATCCACCATTAATAAGTGCCAACACCCTAAATTTCATCAAGCAAATCCAAGTATGCTGCAAGGGAACTTTTTCCAAAAAATAAAAGAGTACAACCCCCCCCCCCCAATAAATAAATAAATAAATAGCAATCAATCAATAGAATAATCATTTGAGTCTAATAAATAACAGCAAATCCAAGTATGCTACAAGAGGCATTGATGTTAGATTTGGGATTTGAATCAAGAAAGGAATACTAACATCCATGGCTACAAAGGTTTATTTTGGCAACATTACATATTATTGCATATCCTCCCAACTCCAATTGTAATCTATCTGTAGTCAAATCCATTATTGTTATATACTGAAATATCTTGGACATTCAAAGCTCTTTCACAAATTTTCAAGTAAAAAAAGAATACAAATAAAGGGAAAAAGTCGCAGCGCGACGTGTAAAAGTCCTTAAGCGCAATGCTAAACACAACGGTTAAATCTCAACCGTTGAGATTTAACCAGTTGATCTAAGTCGTTGAATTTTTAACCTGCAACTGGTTGCAACTGGCTGCCCACATCTTCTTCTTTAGCTACCGATCTGCAAAAGGTCGTTGAACGTTTCCCATCTCCGACGAACTTGAAACCACCCCGAAACCACCCCTTCGTTTGGTTTGTGTTCAACCTCACACCTTCCTCTCAATACCCCACACCATGAAAGTTCAGATTTTGAAAGAAAACATAAGGAAGAAGAACAGAGAAGTGTCAACAGACTGAGAAGCTCTCTCTCTGCTGCAAAATCTTCAAAGCTTCAATGTCCACTACCATTAAAAACCCTTTTAACGAGCAATTAAAAACTCCTTTAACAAGCAATAGCAGAATCAACAACAAAAATAAAAAAGGACATCTAAAAATTCAGTCCTAGATGAAAAGCCGAAGGAACCCAAGTGAAAAAATCCCATGAAATTTAGGTTATCGCTGGGGTTATCGTCGCTGAAGACGGTGATGTTTCAGATCAGAAACCCTCGGTCCCATGTACTTGCTTGTTCTTCTTCAAATCCACATACTTGCGTCACTAACCCAGTTCACCGACAGAACCACCGGAACGCAGTACAACCCTTTTTTTCCACCCTCCCTGTGTATTCTCGGTGGGAAGATGGAGGGTTTTTTTATTTTTTTATTTTTTTTTACTTAAATGAAAGGGAAGATGGAGTTTGGGTTATGGTATTTGAAATTTCTTGATTTCTCTGTACTGATTTCTACAGAGAAAAGGTAACTTGGAGGATCTATGTCGGTTATTAGTTCTAGATTTCTCTGTTCTCTGTTCTCTAGAGAAGATGAATCGATGATTTCTAATGGAAGATGAACCGAGAGAAGATAACTCGGGAGATTCTGCGACTTCCATCCTCCCACCACCGCCCTCCCTGTGTATTGTCTCCTCCCATGCAGCGTCAATCTTTCTTCTCCGTTCTATGTCACATGAAACACTTCCCTGCAGTGAAAAAGAATAGGAAAAAGAAGAAAAGGGCTGTGATGGTTAGCAGGTTAATGGCATTTTTTATTCAACGGTTACAATTAATAGGTCAAAAAATAAATGGTTTAGATTTACTCGTCGCGTTTAGTGGTGAGTTTAAGGAATTTTATCATCGCGCCGCTACCACCCGCTCTACAAATAATTATGTAACCATCATTAATCATATTCATCCTAAGAATCATGTCAAATGTGTACAAAGATTGGGGATTTCAATATCCATCTTGTTTATAAGCAGCAGAAGGGAAACAACAATATCGACTAACAAACATTGATTCTTGCACAACTAAAAATGGTAATACAGAGCTAATGTCAAGACTTCACAAATATTTTAAATCAGGAAGCACACGGCAGACACTAGGTCATCGGGTATCAGAATGTTGAGATATCTCATTCACTGGGTAATCTCAACAAGTTCAATAGATCACAAACAACCAAAACATGCTGAAATCATACATGCATGATCAGCATAGAAAGAACTACAAGTTCCTGCACGAAACAAGAATGCCACCGCAGCAGCCATCACAGCCTTGTCAACTTAAAATCAACACCACCCATTTAGCACTAAGATTTCAGCATTGATGTGGTTGTGCCACTTTCAGAAAGCACAACTCAAAACCTGAATGTAATGAACTTTCAGCATGCTCTCTCTCTCTCTCACACACACACACATGCAAAATCAACCTCGAACCAGGGAAGAACCAGTGAAAGATCGATTACAGCCAGGATCAACACAATAAGGAAGAACAAATTAAATATAACTGAAACTAATTTTTTTACTGCTATTTTCTGTTTACATATGAAAGAAGAACATCAAACATTGTTGGAGATTGGGAGGTGGAGAAGATGAGAAGACCCTGTAAGAAGATAATAGAGTATACATAAGAAGGAGCTTGTGTAGCTGTACTTGGCAAGAGGAGAGGCTGAAGCCCTTTTAAAGCCTCTGTTTGTAAATAAAGTGTACTAAGGAAGCTCTTCTCATTGTTTGCAAAAGTCCAAAACAAGGAAACAGAGAGGTGTAGTGTGAAAGCTACTTGAGGTCCTTTAATTTAATGTAGTTGGGAAGCTTCTTGTCAACTTTAGAATGGGGCATCACATGAACCCATGATTAAATAATGATAGAGTTGACCAAGAAAAATCACAAGGCAACTTCTAAGCAGGGTAGCTACAGGCACTACACCTTCTCTCTCTCATGTCATCACATGAGGTCATGGACAAGCCCACGAGTCCTGTTCTTGTGTCCACATCTTTCTCCAATTTTTTCAGAGGTGATGGTGTAATTGAGATTCTTCTTCTTCTCTTCCATATCACCACCATAAAGGCCCAAAAGATGGTTTGCCCAAGTAAAAAACTGCAACCTTTTTAGCCTTTGATTGATTAGTGCTTGATGAGCACAGTGTATGTAAAAATGTAGGCATTCAAAGCAAAAATTTTACTAGAAAACATGATCCAAACTGTTCATGTTTAATGAATTTAATCTGGTTTTGCTAGATCACTTCTTGACCATCATAGAGATATCATTTTCTAAGGCTTCCTCATAATATTTACAGGATTTTGTTGAAATCTAATACAGAAACGTAAAAGGATTAGAAAGAGAGGAAAATATTTTACAACGAGGAGGAGCTTAACAAGGACTGAACTGAGGGGGTTGAAACATGGGTCAAGTAGTGTATTTGTCATCTGAGGGGGTTAAAACATGGGTCAAGTAGTTTATTTGTCAAGGAGAATAGACCATCAGGCATCAAAGTTGGACAATATTCCAACAGCCAGATTCAGAGGTAGGGAAGAATCACACTTTTAGCAGGTTACAAAACCAAGACAGAAAATAAAAACTAGAAACCAGAATTAGCAGCTGCCAAAATTATTAAGTACCAGACTTAGTGACTCAGCTGAATGAAAAAAGATCTGCAGAAATTCCTTTCTTTCATATTTACCAAATTTAATATTGTTGATCAGGGACATTCACATTCAACAGATATTTATATAGGCAAACTTCACAACAATTGAGCAGGCAAAGCATATCAAGAGGTGAGTGTGGGTTTCTCTTTCCCCCACTCCCTTCCCCCCCCCACCCCCCCCAAATAAATTTTGGGGAGTTCCGCTCTTCTTTACATTCTTCTTTTTCCTGGCCTTCAGCGTTAACAAATTCAGTATAATTCAGAAAGAAAAATCTTGAAATCTCTTTATGAGTTCCTTCAACATGTTCCATTTATTTATTTATTATTTCTATTTTCATTTTCGAGGTAGTGGTGGGGTAGGAATTAATGCAGCACAGTTGGATAACATTAATGAAAGAGAAGGGGGAAAAAACATTGGGGTTTGAGGCAATACCTTAACAACAGGGGATCTTTGCTGTATAAGAGTCAATGCACTAGAAGGAGAATCATAAGCTGCAAGCAGAAAGTATAATGTTATGCTAGGCTTGTCATATCAAGAGCAACAGAATGGTGTATGTTTCAAAACTTGAATCACTCTATTATCACCTGAAAGTAAGTCCATCCTATTTATAACCAAAAAAAAAGTCCATCCTAACTATGATATGAAAAGGTTTCTTGAATTTCAAATTCAATGGGCTCCCATCACACATTCAATTAAGAAGAAATTATTCCCATAGAACAACAATGACTTGCTATCAACAACTTACCATTGAGAGGCAAATATACACAGGGAGGTAGCATACATCATAAGTTCTACTCCCGCATAAGAAGTTTCTAGTGCAAAAGTTGCAGGTAAGAAAACTTAAAAATGACAATCTTTACCATCTGCAACAACTGCATTGCCTTCTACTACAATAAACAAAGTAACAGTGCCCATTTCTTCTCCACTTTTTTTCCCTTTTTGTTACACACGGAAGTTTATGATTATCTAATCATGTAGAGTTTTTGCATGTGTTCAATTTGTGACCCGATTGAATTATGATCCTTAATTTTCCTCTTCCATTAAAATTTTCTAATCGATAAAAGCAACTACTACTCATCATTAAAGGTACCAATTAATAAAGGGGAAAATTGCGCCAACAAAATAAAAAAGAAAAATACAGGAAGCCCTTGCCCTTTTTTTATCCTCTCAAATCACGTTTACAAAATCCCTTCTCAAGTCTCAGCATGTTAAAGTTTATCTTACAATCATATTACCAGGACATAAAGAACGGGGGTGAATAACTAGAAAAAAAAATACCAGAGAAGAGGCAGAAGGAAATGAGAACAGAATATGAAGCTAGGTCTAATAGACAATAGAAGCATTGATAGAATGGGGTAGAAATCCACCTAAACTGTGTAGAGAATCCTGTCTTCTACTAAGGAATCTGTCCTAACTTTCATTTGGTATCAAAACCAGAGAAGAGGCAGAAGGAAATGAGATTACCTTCCAGAGGTTCGGAGAGATGAGAGCTTCGGAGCTTCTCAAAGAGACAACCACCACTGCTTGCTCAAAGCTTTGCAGCTTTTCAGAGAAACTGAAGTAGCACAAGATAGAGATGTTAGAAATACCTAGATCTCATGCCTTGTGAACAAAATCAGAGAAGAGGAAGAAGGATATGAGAGTACCTTCGTTCGGAGAGATGAGAGCTTCGGAGCTTCTCAAAGAGACAACCACCACCGCTTGCTCGAGCTTCGAAGCCTTCTCAAAGAGACTGAACCAGGAAGAAGGAGAGCTTCGAAGCCTTCTCAGAGAGACGAACCAGCACCAGAGACGTTTTAGGTCTTTTGAGCTTCTCAAACGTTTTCAGATCTCCAACCCTTTCAATCGACGAAACAATGCACAACACAAGGCTCGAAGTCGATTTCTCGGGTTTTGAATTTACTTGCGTTTTTGGTCAGAAAATAAAAATTGCAATCTTACCTAAAAAGTGAAAATTATTCTCCATGGGAAAAACAATTCCCTGGCAACCAAACACAAAAAATTATTATCCTTGGAAAAAAAATTTCACTTTACATAAAAAATTTACATTCCCCTTGCAACCAAACAAACCCTTATGAAATATATCAGTTACCATGGAAGAAGAACTCGATCGAAACCTGTCGAAACCACCGAGTTAACTCGATTTCGCAGGTTTCCGAGACGAGTTGAGGGGTGATTTTAAAAAATCCAGGGTTTCAATCGAAATTCGATGGTTTCGACCAGTTTTGACCAAGATGTTGGTAATTTCGCAAGTTTCGACACTTATGCCCATCGAAACTTGAGAAAACCTGGCTTGAAACCAGTATAGATACTTAAGTATGCCAGTAACCAAGCCAGAACCCAAGACAAACACTTGTTTATGCTTAATATCATTTAAGTAAATGTTTTCATTTACTTAAGATATTATTCATAAATAAGCAAATACCCCCTTATTCGAATCCAATAAAAATAGTTAAAAAATTAAATTCCAAAAGGAAAAAAAGTCAACCCCCCCAGTTCCAGAACAAAAATTGGATTTTCGGCGGTAGGTGCAATTTTCAACTTTCTAATGCTGGGGTTTTTCTCAAATTTAAAAATTCCATAAACTTAATATGGTAAAACATTGTTAAAACCTAAAAGTGCGGTAAAATATTCATTTGTTTTGAAGTCCAAAAAATATTTTCATTCAGAGCGATTTTGACAATATTTGCACACACCAAATTAAGCTTGACCGGTACATAACTCCTATATAAACCAAATTTAAGCAATCTTGGACTTGTTTGACAGCTGTCAAAAAAAGCTTTCTAACAAATCCAAGATTGCTTAAATCTAATTTATATTGAAGGTGTTATATTCCGGTCAAACCTTATTCGATACCATGTCCAAGAACAATATACAGTATCAACTTTAGATCAAAACCACAAGTATTATTTTTAGTGTTCTTTATGTGAAACTAATGCATGGATTGGATTTAAAACGTAAAAAATAGGCAGCACAAAAATAATCAGGGCAAAAAAAAAACTTTTGGGCCTCGAAACCAAGGTTCGAGTTAACCTGGAGAAAGTTCCAAGTTTCGACCGAGATATGGTCGAAACTGAGACGAACTTGATTTCTGGCTGGTTGAAACCTAGTCGAAACCTGAGTTTTAGAACCTTGTCAGTTACAGAAGAAAAGAAAAAAAAATATCTGACTTAAAGGCTTAGGGAATTCCTAACCTGTAATCTTCCATCTTCCTTCTATCTCTTCTCTATCATCTAAAAGTAACAGGTGGATTCCTAACAAGTAATCTTCCATCTTCCTTCTTTCTCTTCTCTATCATCAAAAAGCTATTTCAAGTCAGAATTCTTAATCATAATACCAGGGGTTACACTATTTTATCAGAGTATCAGTTTCAGGTGTGATCTAAATTAGAATTCTGGTTACTGAATTGATTACTGGTTAGACTCTTCCAAATTCTGATTTCCATTAGAATCCTTATTCTTACAACTAAATGTCTACTTTAAAACTCTAGACTTCTAGTTGATCTAAATTTTAAGAATTCAGAATGGAATTGCCAAATAAATCTGAATTGAAAAAAGCAGAATTTTAGGAATGTCAGTCAGTAATCTCTCAAGATCCACCCGTCAGAACTCAGAATTGAATGAAACTTTACAGACATTCTCTACTTCTTACTACCATGTTTGCTTACCAACTACTTACAATCTGGTTTCTACAAGTACCAAGGAAATGAAAATGCAACCTAATTCCTTTCCTTTATACCTTAATCAGAGAGTCTCATCCTCAATCTCACACTCTGCCTTCGACTCGGCCTCCGCCTTTGCCCGCTGCCAATGTCTCCACCTCCAACTGTGCCTGTGCCTTGACCATTGCCACTTCGGCTTCTGCTTTTACTGCTTCAGCAGCTGCCTTCACTGTTTTTACTGCCACCTCTGCTGCTTCAACTGCAGCCTATGCCATTGCAGCCACCCCCATCTCTAGCTTCTCACAAACGTTCGTTGGAAGCTGATCCTTCGTGAGAAGCTCACCCGTTCTCGAGGCCAACCCCAACGCCTCATATGCCACTTCCAACGCTGCATTCGCAGTCTCCACCGCCTCTGCCACCATCTTCACAAGAACGCCAATTGGAACATGAAGAAGAGAAGAAGACACGGAGACGGGTTTTTGAGGGAAGAAGCCGCAAAAAGGGTTTTGGGGTTGAAGGGGGTAAAATTGAAATAAAATTACATTAAGGGTATTATGGGGGTTTAAAAAAATTTGTAAATGCCCATGTCATCATTTAATGTCGTCTTTTTACGATTAGTATACGGTTGATAGAATCTTTCAAAAGTACGGGAGGGGCATTATTATTATTTAAAACCTAGGGGAGGGGTTTGATATTATAGATACTTAGAGGGAAGGGATCCTAAAATTAATATTGATCAAACATTGAATATGCAAAAATCATTTGATACTTGTTGTTAAGGGTATTAAATGGTCTGGTTCAGATTAAATTGTTTAATAAAATTGTCTTAATTTTAGAGCTATAAATGGATAATCGAAAATCCAAATTCGATCCGCATCTGTGTCCGTTTAGGGGCATCCGTATTCGATTAGAGATATCCGGAAAAAAATCCGAATACTTAATCTTTAAAAATTAAGTAAATAACGATCTTGAGGGTTTTTGAAGATTTAACAGGTTCTAGAATATGAGGAGAAGAGAATCAGGATCTAAAACTATGGATTGAGAGTGAATTGTATCCACTAGGGGGGAGGAAGGTTCGGGTTACACAAGGTAGAGGTGTAAACGGATGGTTGAAAATTCGAATTCGATCCGCATCCGAATCCATCCGAATCCGTTTAGAGGTATCCGTATTCGACCAGGAAATATTCGAATCCGATTGCATCCGATCCGTATCCGAGCCCAATCCGATCCGTTTACAGGCCTACTTAATTTTGAAACCATAATCGAACCATTTATTAAACGGTTCGATTCGGTTTAGATAAACGGTTTCCGTTTATTTTGGTACATTTATGTACATCTAAGAGTGTTAAACGGTTTATTCAGTTAAACGATCCGGCTCGGTATAAACCTTTTAATTAAACGACCTCAATTTTAAAATCATAACCGAACCATTTATTAAACGGTTTCATGCTTCGATTTAAATGATCCGACTCGATTTCAGTAAACGGTTTCGGTTTGATTTTGACACCCTTACTTGTTGTCAAGGCTCGTACAAAATGTTCTTCGGTGTCACGATCCCAACTCAAGCGGGCTGGCGATGGGGGAAAGCATAGAACCGTTCTAAGTCATCATTTATCAAATCGGTCAAAAACAAGTAGTACCTCTGACATCATTTAGATCCCAATATCACACTCTTAGAGTATTGATACTAGGGGTGTCAACCGGTCGGGCTCAGTCGGGTTCGGTTGGGCCTTGCCGGGCCTCACGATGCTTAAAGCTTGCTCCGTTACCACCTGTTTAAGTCTTCGGGCCGGGCCTGGTCTGGCTAGGTCGGGTTTCAGGTTACAATTGGGCTAATGTAATCAGTCCTTAACCGGGTCCTAACTGGGCTATGGGCATGTTTAACTCTAAACGGTCTTTAAACGGGCTCCAAACAGTGCAGCCCTATGAACAACTCTTTTTTATCCTCATATACTATAATCAATAACATATATTGCACAACTTATATGATTGAGTGAAGAAAGAGAAGAAATGTTGTATTTTGATAGTTTTGAATCTCTTTTTGAATCAGTGTACAACCCTCCTGTTCGATCATTTCTACTTGAACAAACTAAGCAGAAAACAGCTGACTTCAAAGTTTTACTTGAGAAATAAGGACTCAGATGGGATCCATTCATACTGAAAAACTAGAAACTTTGTGTCTTGTTTTTCTTTCTTCGAAGACGAAAATTTTTGCTGCTTTGATTCTCTTTAATTGACATTTTTGACCAATTAAACTCCCACTGTTACATCGGCCTGCTCTATATGAATAAAATCAACTTAAATTTGTAAATCTGTAACTATTTGAAGAAATCAGGATAAAAAAAATGAAGAGGCAATAGTATATTCTGGAGGAGTAGCAGAGAAGAAGCTCAATGGTTTGTTCCTCATAAGAGATAGGCCTCCACAGGAAAATTGTTTGAAAACCATGTTAACATGGAACTAGGTCGGTCCGGTTGGGCCCCCGACGGGCTACAACCCCACACTGAGACTGCCCGATTATTAAATGTGTTGGGCTTAAGCCCGACACGTTTAATAATCTGTTCGAGCCAGGTCAGGCCTGGAATTGATACCCCTAATTGATACAGTGGAAGTCTTATATTATTATTATTATTATTATTATTATTATTATTATTATTAGTATTAGCATTAGTATTAGTATTAGCATTACTATTACTATTACTACTACTACTACTACTACTATTATTATTATTATTATTATTATTATTATTATTATTATTTTGAGAGAGGATTATTCACAAAGAAAACCCAAAGTTCATATATACATATCCAACGACGAGATTCTAATATGGCATGTACACAAGCATTAAAGACCCTTTGAATTTGACATTCCTAATGTATGGTAAAGACATAATTACATCATTTACACCCAAAAAAAAAAAATCATCAAGTTTATACAGTCCACATATGTAATACGTACAGGCCGAAAAGAAAGTCTCCACACAATGAGATACTAAGTAGATGGGTACGCTCAACCCCTATCACCAAACGCACATTCCACACTACACTATTCATGCACAGGATCTGAAGATGGAGAAACATAGTGGAGTGAGATAAAAGCCTAGTAGCTGTCATTTTGAAAAACTTACATGTGATCTTAAGGAATTTGAAGCGGAGTTACCGAGGTTGAACCGGAGTTCACTAGGAAGAGCATAGTAACTCCTTCGCCAATCGACATGATCGCCTAGGCCCTTCATCTTCTCCTGCTTTGTTCTGACTTACTTGTTACTAGATTTATAGAGCTCGATCTATATCTTGGTCTTCATTACACCCCTGTTTTATCATGACTCGGAATCATCTACATCATAATCCCCCTCTTCGTTTCTCTTCTCCTTTGATCCCTTTTTCTTGAGCAGTGGACGGATTTCCTTCTATTTATCTCTCCTTTCAAGTGCTTCTTTGTTAGCTATGAAAGCTGTGGATAGAGCTCTTCTCTCATTCGACATTCCAAGGTCACTTGCACATGTCAGATCCTTCTTGATGGGTTGTTTTGGATGATTTTATGGGCAACTGCATTGTTAGTTGCAAGTTGGAGTTGGCGTTTTATGGTGATCTTCCCATGAATGGTAGCTCCTACTTATTTAAGTGGACTTTTAGCCTCCAGAATCAAGGCGCTGTAAGTTTTCTGTTCTTCTCTCCAGATGCTTCTCCTTTATGTATGCATGAGCTTTTGATGTGAAGGCACCGCAAGTACGATCGCAATGGAAGCATAAATAGGATCACAATATCGATGGAGAAGTCATTCAAAATAGAACGAAGCAGGGATCGATAATTACCTAAGTCTCACAAGTGCAAGACCTCCAACCGATGATAGCCCTTTCGCAATCGTTCCACGCACCACGCAAGCTTTACATTCCCACCACGGTCAAGCTTACTCCTCCACAGTTCCAAGAACACAATAGCTTGGACCACCTCTAGGATCAAACACCAAGAGAACAAGAGAGAAGGAGAGGACGATTTTTCTAGGAGGAGGGAGAGCTCTGCATTTTTGGCTTTTTGGGTTTCCTTGTCTTGTATGATTTTGTGATCTCATGAATATTTATATTTATCTCATAAAATCCCCATATTGCAAGCTCACATGGGATAGATATATTGAGTTACTATAAGTAACTCAATTATCTCCCAAGCAATCTTTCTCTAAATTAGGAAAGACATGGATTGCTAAGAAAATCCAATCTTGAGTGAATATGAATATTCTCTCCATTGGGTTTCCTTTTCTAACAATCTCCTCCATCCTACTGTAAGATCCAATCTTACAAGAAGATCATGAAAAGAAAATCACGATCAATCATCACCGCGTAGATGAATGGAATTGAAAGGAAAGGGGTAGGATCGCAATGGGATACCACTTAGCTTCTAAGAAAACTAACGTCGAAGATGCTAAGTAGATGTAATAACCTACGCCCAAGGTAAGTAGTTAAAACACGCATCAGTCCCCCACAAAACAATGTTGCATGGTTCAATATAAGACATGTGTACGAGACTATCAATCCTCAATGAACCGATACACCGATCAAGAGATTCAATTACCTTGATTGGACCGAGAGAAAACATTTCAAACAAAATGTTCAAGAAAATAGATAATGTTTCATATATATATATAACTAAAAACATTTCAAAAACATTTTGAAGATGCTACCGGATCCGGATTTGGGTCCAATCCTGTATAAAATACTCTCCTCAACATAATCCCAACGTATGGGCTGTGGTTTCCATGTTGGGCATCTCTTTCGAATACAGTCAGACACTGAGAATCTAGTGACCGATATATAGTCAGAGAGAGACATCAACCGTTGGTACACCAAAACCCTCAATATATGAATGCGTCGATAAGGACCCCTCAAGTCAAGGGACCAATCGTGAACTACTTAAGAGAATCTCATTTTCATTATGAACTGACAGTACACCACATGTGAAATTCTCAATGATCCAGTCCAATGCACACACCATATGTACACTCACTTTTGTGTCTTGGGAAAAATCCTCCCTAAGCACACACAATGTGACCATCACGCCGGATGGGATGTCCAGTTCCATCCCCAGTGGTGAACAATTTTAGGTATGAATACTTAAGGACAACAACTGAGCTCAACAACTGATCATGCTAATCAAAACAAATATATTAAGTTAAATAGAAGGAGTTTTATACAACAGTGCCAGTCACCCATGGACTTTACCCCCATATTCCCAACATGTTTCTCAAAAACACTAGGAGGCAATGCCTTAGTCATGGGGTCAGATAAGTTATCTACAGTGTCAACCTTAGCTATGGCTACATCACCACGTTGAATAATCTCACGGATCAAGTGATATTTCCGCTCCACATGCTTGTTCCTCTAATGAGCTCTTGGTTCCTTCGCTTGTGCTATAGCTCCCCTGTTGTCATATAACAGTTGTATGGGTCGCTCCACTAGCTCAGGCACCACCCCTAGGTCTATCAAGAATTTTTTGAGCCAGACAACTTCCTTGGCTGCTTCACTAGCTGCCAAGTACTCAGCTTCTATTGTGGAATCAGCTGTTGACTTCTGTTTGGCACTCCTCCAAATTACTGTACCCCCACCAATCATAAAAACCATCCCAGAAGTGGACTTTTTGTCATCCTTGTCAGTTTGGAAATCTGAATCCGTATATCCAACCACTGACAACTGATCACAACCATAAACAAGGAAGTAATCTTTGGTCCTCCTTAAGTATTTGAGGATCCCCTTGATAGCTGTCCAGTGTTCCTGTCCTGGATTGGATTGATATCGACTCACAATCCCTATGACATGACAAATATCTGGCCTAGTACATAACATGGCATACATCAGACTTCCTACTGCCGAAGCATAAGGAACTCTCTTCATAGCCTTAATTTCCTAAGGAGTTTGAGGACATTGTGACTTGGATAAATCGATTCCATGTCTGAGGGGCACACTACCTCTCTTCGAATCCTACATGTTGAACCTTTCAAGTACTTTGTCAATGTAGGTGGATTGTGACAATCCCAACATCCTCTTCTTGCAATCTCTCAAAAGCTTAATTCCTAGGATGTAGCTGGCTTCATCCAGATCCTTCATTGAGAATGTTTTGGATAACCATATCTTTACCGATGAAAGTAATTCCACATCATTCCCAATGAGCAATATATCATCCACATATAGGACTAGGAAACAGACGGCACTCCCACAGAATTTCTTATACACACATGGCTCATCAATGTTTTGTTCAAACTCAAAATCCTTGATCGTTTGATCAAAATGGATGTTCCATGATCTGGAAGCTTGTTTTAGTCCATAAATAGACCTCAACAACTTGCACACCTTGTTTTCCTCTCCTGGAGAGACAAAACCCTCTGGCTGATTCATGTATATGACCTCATCAAGATAACCGTTAAGGAAAGCGGTCTGTACATCCATCTGCCAAATTTCATAGTCATGGTATGCAACAATCGATAATAGAATCCGAATGGATTTAATCATCGCTACAGGTGAGAAGGTTTCATCATAGTCAACACCCTCTTTCTCGGTGTATCCCTTCGCCACCAGTCTTGCCTTGAAACGTTTCACCTTTCCATCCACACCTCTCTTCCTCTTGTAGATCCATTTACACCCTATGGGTTTTACCCCAACTGGCAGATCTTCAAGAGTCCAGACATGGTTAGAATCCATGGAATCTATTTCACTACGCATAGCTTCCTGCCATTTCACCGAGTCAACGTCCTTAAGAGCCTCAGCGTAAGTATAAGGATCTGTGTCTGAACAATCAAACACCATGTGGAATTCTTCCACCTTTTGATCCTCCTCAATGAGAAGGTTCAAACGAGTTGGTGGTCTGATAGACCTCCCACTCCTCCTAGGCTCTTGAGGCTGTTGCTCAACTGTGGGTACGTCAACTGGAACCTCTGTCGACGCAGAGGGTACTTGGTCATCAGTTATTTCTTTAATGACCACTGGATCTGATCTCGGTGAGATCGTGTCATCCTCAAGAAATGTTGCATGCTTACTAACTATGACTTTCTAATTAACAGGGTCATAGAAGTAGTAGCCTATTGTAGTCTTAGGGTATCCCAAGAAATAGCATCTATCTGTTCGGGATTCCAACTTATCTGTCTGTTGTTTCCTTACATGTGCTATGCAACCCCACACCTTAAGATGTTGAAGACTAGGCTTACGCCGATACCACAACTCAAAAGGTTTTCTGGTCACAGACTTCATTGGTATCCTGTTCAGTATATAGATGGCAGTTTCCAGTGCGAAACCCCAAAAACTCAATGGCAGTTCCGAATAACTCAACATGGACCGAACCATGTCCAACAAGATTCGGTTCATCCTTTCAGAAACTCCGTTCTGTTGAGGTGTTCCTGGGGCCATCAACTGGGTTATGATCCCAGCTTCTTTCAGATAGTCCCTAAACTCATCTGATAAGTACTCTCCTCCTAGATCAGATCGAAGGCACTTGATGCAATTACCCAACTATTTTTCAACCTCCTCTCAAAATTCCTTGAATTTATCAAAGGTTTTCGACTTGCGGTGCATCAAGTAAATATAATCATAATGAGAGTAGTCATCAGTGAAGGTCACAAAGTATTCGTAACCATACCTCGCCTGAACGTTGATGGGTCCATATACATCTGAGTGTATCAATTCTAACACTGCTTCGGTTCTTCTTCCCTTATTAGAGAAGGGTTTTTTGGTCATTTTTCCTTGTAGACACAACTCATAGGTTGGGTAAGGTTTTACCTTTAATGATTCCAAAGGCCCATCCTTCACCAACCTGTTAATCCTTTCTACTCCACTATGACCTAGCCTCAAGTGCCAAAGGTATGTAGAATTATCTTGGGCTGATTTTCTTTTTAAAGAATTATTGGAGATCTCATTCACCTCTAGTACCAGTTTTAAGAGATATAACCCGTTATCCAGTAGGCCAGAAGCAATAAAAGAATTATTCAATCGAATAGTTAATTTATTACCAAAGAGGAAAGTATAACCATCCTTAACAAGCCTACTAACAGAAACAATGTTCCTCCTAAAATGAGGAACATAAAAATAATCTCTCAAAACTAAAGTACTGTTATAAAATACTAAAGTAAAATCTCCAACGGCCTCAGCAATGGCCTCAGCACCCGTACCCGTTCACAATCGAACTTCATCCTTACTTAGTCTTCTTGTCAGCTTGAACCCTTGCAACAAGTTGCAAATATGGGCGGTAGACCCCGAGTCCACCAACCATGTGTTAGTAGGTTCCTCCGACAAATTATACTCATAAAGGACCAAGGTTTCAGAAATACCTTCGTCCTGTTTCTCCTGCTTCTTTTTCTGAGTAGCCAGGAAAGCACGACATTCCTTTTTTCAATGTCCATCCTTCTTACAATAGAAATAAGTCCCCTTGCTCTTGTTCTTCTGAATTCCCTTATTGCCAACCTTAGGGTTTTTGCCCTTGTTAGCCTTCTTCTTTTCCTTTTTGCCCTTGGGCTTTGAGGAAGAAGACTTGTCCTCTGTAGTCAAGACCTCCACTTTCTGCTTCTTGGATGCAGCTTCCACTTCTTGCAACATGTTGCCCAACTCAGGGAGTTCCACGAAAAGTTTATTCATATTGTAATTGATAATAAACGATCCATAGATGTCTTGAGGCAATGAGTGGAAGATGACATCCGTCTTATAATTCAGCTTGAATGCAGTCCCAAGGTTCTCCAGATCTAGGAACAAGTTCCTCAGTTTCATGACATGGTCAATAATCGGAGTACCTTGAGCCATCTTCGTGCCATGGAGGAGTGTCACCAGTTGATGATGGGCATGACGTTCTTCCCTCCCATACATCTCCTTTAACTCCTCCATCATGTCCTTGGTCAAGTACAGATCCTTGACCGAATCAGCGATGGTCTTCTCCAGAGAACTCAACACAAGGAGTTTTGCCTTAGAGTTTTTCTGTCGAAACAACTCATAGGCAGGCTTAGAATCAAGGTTCTTCTCATTAGGGAATTTAGGCTCATCTTCGTCCAGGACAAATATTAGACCTTCCGCAGACAGGAGTAACTTGATGTTCCTCTTCCAGTTAACATAATTAGGGTCAGTCAAAACATGGTCTTTGATAAAGGCGGCATAGTTCATTTGGGTTGACATTTTTAAAATCTACATGATGTACAAAAATTACTAATTAGCATGGTCAACAACCATTGAAATAACTGGGGTAAGAACAATTAATGGTCTGTCACACCCCAAGCTTCCCTCTAGTTTGTAAGGCATGAATCGGAAACGACCAACCCTTATGCTCCTGACTTAGCCTATCGGAGTTCATCATTCGCATCTTGGTTGGGTGGAGTATTCTGTCTGTCACTTAGACTTCTAATGTATTTGCCCACCTGAGTGTCATGCCCATTCCTATCGGCTGACACACACTCAAGTCAAGTGTTTACCCTTAATTTCGGAGGGAACTATGGTGTTTGTGGGTTAATGCCTATTATCATAGAATACATACCACTGACCATATTCTCTACCTATCACATGTGAGATGAGTGCAAACAATTTCACCAATTCACCCAAATATTATCCTATCGGCATCTATAAGGGTGGATCAATGAAATTTCTACACTCACCAATTAAGGGAGGCCATGAGAATCCCACCAACCAGGGTTTCCCATATCACACTTGTATTATAATGAAGGTAAACGGGAACGCATATAAATCACAAACATACATCCAATGTATAAACAAAATAGCACATCCATCTAATGGAAATAATAAATACATATACACCAATGGTTATGGGATAGCATCTTTAATCAATGTGAGTTCATAACTAAGACAAACTCACTTTGACTAAAAATGGATGGGAGCAATCATAGCCTCATATGTTACTCCCACACATGGCAAAATTAGTGTGGTAATGCATATGCAACTATCTATTACAGGAAAATTCCAAAACTGCAATAAATAAGGACACTTCAAGTGAGCAAGTCCTGCCTTTAATCTCCTCTCCAATGAACCGACAAGATCCCTGATCCATGATCCATGATCCACGATCCACGATCCACGATCCACGATCCACGATCCATGATCCATGATCCATGATCCATGATCCAAGATCCAAGATCCATGATCCACGATGCACGAGGTTACAATAAATATTTTTAAACTAAGCTAAAATTATTACAACCCTTTCCAAATAAATAAAATTACATAACAGGAAACTAGTCCACCAAAATTGGACTGTCTAGAGAGTAATAAAGGAAATTACATATAAAATCACAATCATCCCATGCCTAGCACACACATACATCTAACGCATGTAATTTTTACATCCCATAACCATGGTCCTCATTACACATATGATGCTCAAAAATTAATATTCTAACAATTATGTGAAAATTGCCCAAAAACACATAAAACATCATTACCATGGCAATTCAAGCCATAATGATCATGTGCATCCAATGCATCCATCATACAACCATTACCATAACAACTTATGTCATAATGGTTATGTGCATTACATGACCATTACCATGACAATCCAATGTCACTATGATCACGTACATCACATAGCCATTGCCATGACATCTTATGTCATAATGGTCATGACACATGCCCCCACAAAGCCATCACATACATGCTTACAATAAAATTATTAATCCATAAAAATATCATAAGCCATTATGCACATGGGGAAGGTGGGTGAATGAAAGAATCTTTCCACCCATCTTCTCCAAGAGATCTTCCCAATAAAGCAAACCAGAATTATTTTTTTTATTTTTTTTTGTAAAAACTGCTACATAAAATAGCCAAATTAAAACACATAAACATGGGAAGATCACATACATAAAGTGCACAAAGGCACAAATGCATCACCACACATGGTAGGGCTGCCAAACCGCGCATGCGGCAGGCAGCCATGGTGCTCACAAGGGGGGGGTAGGCCGCTGCAAGAGAGGGGAGGGTTGGGGTGCATGCGGTGGGAGGGGCGTGCAGGCAGCAAGCCCACGGCCCCTCATTCCCATGCATCTCAATCCCCAAATTTTTTTAAAAAAATTTATAAACGACTGAATAAAAATTAAGAGTATCACATCATAATGAACAAAAAAATTGAAGACAACCCCATCGATAAAGAGGCTCTGATACCACTGAAGGCATCGCAAGTGCGATCACAACGGAAATGTAAATAGGATCACAGTATCGATGGAGAAGTCATTCAAAATAGAATGAAGTAGGGATCGATTATTACCTAAGTCTCACAAGTGCAAGACCTCCAACCGATGATAGCCCTTTCGTAATCGTTCCACGCACCACACAAGCTTTGCGTTCCCACCATAGTCAAGCTTACTCCTCCACAATTCCAAGAACACAAGAGCTTGGACCACCTCTAGGATCAAACACCAAGAGAACAAGAGAGAAGGAGAGGACGATTTTTCTAGGAGGGAGAGCTCTGCGTTTTTGGCTTTTTGGGTTTCCTTGTCTTGTATGATTTTGTGATCTCATGAATATTTATATTTATCTCACAAAATCCCCATATTGCAAGCTCACATGGGATAGATATATTGAGTTACTATAAGTGACTCAATTATCTCCCAAGCAATCTTTCTCAAAATTAGGAAAGACATGGATTGCTAGGAAAATCCAATCTTGAGTGAATATGAATATTCTCTCCATTGGGTTTCCTTTTTTAACATGATGATCCTGGAATATGTGATACTCTTGGTGGCTATTGTGCTAGTATTGGATTTGCATGACTCCTTATCATCCCAGCCCCCTCTTTTAGACTTAATCCTGAACTCTAGTGGTTATTCTCCTTGTTGGTATCGGAACTGGTTATTTCTGGGTTGTTTACAATAGTATTTAAGCGGGTTCATGGTGGTGAGTTTGCTCAACCTTCTTACCCCCCTGAAGCAATCCCCCTCTCTTGGTGTGAAAGCTTTTGTGGTCCAGTCGTGCTACGCAATATCTCTCTCTATGGTGCAACCCAGCAACTCTGCTCTCTCGTCGTTCACCTTCGTTGAGATACTCGGTTCCAATGCCTTTGTAGAGTCCTTAGCGACAGAGTTTACATCCAAGTTGAACCTCTCAGCTATGCCTATTCCTCATATTGATGTCACTGATCATGCACCCCAACAAGCGCGAGCTAATCTACAGTACACCATTATCGGATGGATCCTCGAGAATGTTCATGTGCAACAGGTTGTTCTACAGAAGCGTGTTATAATTGTAGTAGAGAATGACCCACTTGCTCTGTTGTTCTGCCCATCGGGTGGAGGAGAATCATCCATGACAGCTAAGGCTGACAAGGATGCAACTTCATCAACTGAATTTGAGGCTATGGTGGCAGGCCGGATGTAGTCACCTAGTGGAGAATGATTGTAATGTGCCTGAATTGTCGAGGGTTGGGTAGACCCTCGACACGGCGGGAGGTCCGATAACTAGTAAATAAACACAGACCCGTCTTTTGTTTCTTGTCTGAAGTTAAGTCATCCCTCAATCCCATCAATGTAGCTAGAACATTGTCCTATTAGCATTTTGTTTGTGCACCAGCGGTGAATGGAGCTGGGGGTTTAATGTTGTTCTGGTCTGATCTTGTTAGTTGTAATATCTTATGGAGGAGCGACTGGTGCTTTCATATTGAAGCTATTGTACTCAACTTGAATAAAAAATGGGAGATGACTTTTGTCTATTTGAGCAGTCTTACACACTTTAGATAGCAACAATTGACCTCTCTTTTAGATTTGGCACCATTCATTCAACATCCATGGTTATTACTGGGTGATTGGAACTCATACCTCCTGGCAACTGATAAAAGAGGAGGTAGAGCGGTTCAGCCTTCACAATTAAATGGGTTTAATCAATTCCTCAATAGGGTCTGCGTTCAAGAAATTCCTCAAAGGGGATATCAGTTCACCTGGTCCAATCAACAAGTTGGTCATAATAGGGTAGAAGCTAAGTTAGATCGGGTCCTTGCTAATGCGGCAAGGTTTCAGAAATTTTCTTTTGCCTTTGTCTTCAATGAAGTTGTGGCAACATCAGATCACTGAGCTATTTTTCTTCAAACAGAATCTCAAAAACCTTTTACTAGAAGGCCATTCCGTTTTGAAGCAATGTGGACTCTGTTGGACAAGTGTGTGTCCATCAAACCCGGTTCGGTCCGGTTCAACCCGATTCACCTTTGTATTGAACATTTATACATTTTAGTTTAATATTGTCACATGCGATATAAACTTTTTGAGCATTATGTGTCCGTAAGTTATACTTAAAATGGTAGTCACGACTAGGGTTTGGGCTGGGCACCCTTATCATATGGTCGTCGCATTGGGTATGCCTAGACATGTGATGTCAGGGTACGAATGCGAGTGCTCACATGTTTGATGTGTGCATTGGCGAAGAATCTACTTTGTCGATTCCCTCATGTATTCTTGCCGGATGTAGGAAGGGATAGACATGTGTCACCGACACTCACATACTGAGGGAACCACTCCTTGCAAAGTGTGATCGCATTCTTTGGTTCATCAATGACTGAGACTCAAGCGAGTCAAAGCCGGTGTTCTGGGAATGCGTGAACACTTTGTGAGTGAAGGAGTTATCCAACATGGTCACCTTGCCGATTGGGAACACCAAGATAGAGATGCTCGTGCATGGTCGGATCGAGAATCGGATCGATCCGTTTTGGAAATGGTTTTGCAAAATTTATTTTACATAAAATGATACATTATTTATAGTTATTTCAAATAAAGTGTTTTATTAAGTTTTGCGGGACCCGATCGGATGCACAGACGCTCTTATATGGACATGTACTATGGATTGGGGTTTGGCAGTACATGTGTACATGCCCTAGATTCCATAATGATGGTGTTGATTAGTGGGGGGGTTGTATATGATAAATTGTTATCATATAGGGAGTTATTTGGAATTTGCTAATTTAATTGGCTCTTTAGTTAATTAATGGATTTGGTGCTAATTGTAATTATCCATTAATAATTAAATAAAGAATCTAATTAATACTTTCCCTATTAGATTCTGCTTCTTCACTGTGTAGCACTTTGAGTTTAAACAGAACGCCGGACTAAGAGAGAGAGAGTCAGACTCTCACTAGGGCTCTATTAAATCTATCTAGGATTTAATTAAACCCTATTATTATAAATAGGGGACCAAAAATACGCAGAAGAGGAGCTCTCCACGTTTTTGGAGCAGACACTCTCTCTCCTACGTTTTTGGTTTCTCTCTCTCCCTCTTGTGATCTCTCTTCTTCTTCTTGCTTCTCTCACTGTGTTTGAGAGTTAGGGTTTGTGAAACCCTAGATCGTCTTGAGGAGTTTGAGGGCATGCGGGATTGGTGTGTAGAACCTTGGTAGCACCATTGGAGGTTCGATCTGTTTGCTTGGAGCGCTCATTGGAGGAAGAACCACTTGTCTATTGGAGGAGCAACACTTGAGGCTCACCAGGTTAGCAGTTCTTTATTAATTCCTTCTGTTCGTTGATTATTAATATTTATGCGATGCGAAAGAAACTCGAATCGATTATTTTCCGCTGCGCATTCGAGTATGGGATGGATCCTTCTTGCCATGTGATGGACTAGAGACGAGCTTCTCCGTCCCTATTGTGATAATTAATTTTATGGAATGCAATAGGGAAGGAGAAACCCTAATAGGGATGCACCAGGGTTCCCATGGGCGACCATGGGAAACCCTAAAATTAAAATGGGGCACCCATGGGACACCATGGGCTAACCCAGGGCGTGCAAAACCCTAAAGATAAATATCTTGGTCTCCCTAGGGAACCATGGTTTGATCCCTGGACCGTTGTTTGGCCAACAGTGTGGTATCAGAGCCACCTTTCCCACCCATGAATATTAGATAATTAATGGTTAATATGATTATCATGAGTGGGATGCAAGTTGGAACATGGGTGGTTAGGATATGGTTGTTGTAACAACCTTCCCATGTGCACATAGGTAGTTACAAGGTTGCTAGTGTAACAACCTACCCATGTGATGATGGATTTGGTTTGTTTTGTTTATTCCAAATTGAAGCATGTATCCAATTAGGTTGTGATTACTAATTTTTTTTTTAAAATTTTTTAATCATGTTCTATATGTGGGGGGGGGGGGGAGCGCACACTGCCAAGCCTCTATGCACGTCCTTCCCCATGAACCTACCCTTGTGCGCATCCCCTTGTGGGCTGCTGCCTGCGGGCTGCGGGCCTACAGGCTGCTGTCCGTGGGCCCTGTGCCTATGGGCTGCACAAGGAGTGCCTGCAGCCTGCGCAAGTGGGCTGCATGCACCCCCCTTGTTTTCCCTCCAGTTTAACAAAAAAAAAAAAAAAAAAAAAAAAAGATTTTTCAAAACAGAATTTTATTATTTTGTTTTGTTTTTGGAGGATGATGATGGGTGAAGAGATTCCCTCTTTACCCACTTGCAATTAAAATGCGATTTTAATTTTATGGGCTTGGATACATGATATCACATGCGATGTGGTGGTTCAATAATTGAAGGAATCCATGTTTTAATTTTTGGTTCACTTGCTTTAATGCCCATGCATGAAATTATATTATGATGTGATTATGGGAATGGCATTCTAATAAATGGATGGATTGTTTATGTATGTGATACATGGGGTTATGGGTGGATGTGATGCTTCTCTCTCTTTCTCTCTCTCCCCCTTTCTTTTTTATAAACAAATGTACTCCACCCCATGGGTAACCCAAATGGTGGGTTGGTTTCTCCATGCGGGGTTTCTTTATTATTATGGAAAGGAAAGTGTATAGAATTTTTCTAGGTTTCCATTGTAATTTTAGAGGAGTTAGGACTCCCAAGGCATGTAGATGGTGATCCACATGTGGTGCTCAAAGCTTATGGAGATGCAAGTCACCTACTTTGAAGACGTGATCGGGCGGAGGAGATGATCGAGGCGTGGCATCCATGGCATGATAAATGCACCCAAAGTTATTAGTTTTATTTTTATTGGGAGGGTTCTTTAATTGCTTCTGATAAAAATGCCGCCATCCCATAATCACTTTTAATTAATGTTGATTAATTATGTTGTTTAAATCTATCCATGTATGTGAGAGTTAATTAATCCCTCTTTATTTACAATACATGTATGATATGGACTAGTCTTAATTGGTAGACATGTCCATGGCCTCCTATTGAAGATAAATGTAGAAAATGTATGACATGACCCCGCATAAGCCGACAGGACATTGCCAGGACCTCTGTCACGCATTTATCTATATTTACCTCCATCTAGATACGTTAGGGTATGGATAGTGAGAGGGCACTGCGACAGTGGGCCATCTTTCATGATTCCATGATTCTAACTAATGCGATAGGTAAGTACATGACTTGGGTGTATGTCAACCGATAGGATCTGGACATGACACCCAGGTGGCCGAAAATATTGGAAGCCCATGAGGCGGACAGCATAGTCCACACTACCATGGTGTGTATAATGACTCCCGACAGGGTAAGTTATGCATGCAAGGGTTGTAGGTATCCAATTCATCTTTTGGGTTATGAGGGAAACCCAAATCATGAAAGACCATTGATGTGTGTGTGCTCAATTTATTATTTTCAATGGTCATTAATTAGCATGTGGTTATTTACTTGTGCATGTGTAGATTAATATACGATGGCTGCGTTAATTCCAACTGTTAACACTCATTAGCGAATACAAACTTAATGGTACAAACTATGTCGATTGGTACGGAGCATTAAGTTGCTCTGATTTTGAAGGATGTACACGATTCTAGATGAACAAGTTCCTCCTCAACCGACCGAACGATTTTGAGGCAAATGAAGAGATGCAAGGGTTCCTCATGAGGATTCCAAGGCATCACTCTATATCCTAGGATCGTTGGAAAAATCGATTGTAGACTCGAGTCAAGGATATACGCTTCTTGAGGGTAAAATGGATAAGCTTGCTGAATTGTTCAACGAGGCGGTTGACACACGCACATTCGATGCGGTGAGTCAAATCCATAACTCCAAGATGTCTCGGGGACTCGGTGATGGATCATGTAATGAAAATGATCAATCTGTTTGAAAACTGGAATCCATGGGGACGATTTCAGCTGCGATACAAGGCGATGTGATCTTAGCGTCACTCACTACGCCTACGCACCTTTTAGGATGTCCTACAAGATGTCCGAGAAGGAGATGGAGCTCACCGAGCTTGCTAATGCTTGTAGAGGTGAGCGTCCTTGAAAAAGGACAAGGCTGAGGTCAATGCAAGCGAGGTAAAGCCTTCTTCAAATGGGAAGAAGAAGAAAAAGGAAGTAAGGGCAAGACCACGAAAGCCAAGGGTGGGAAGTCGGCAATAAAGGCAAAGGCAAGTGCTTCTATTGCAAGAAGGAGGGTCATTGGAAAAGAAAGCGTCGTGCTTACCTGGCAACTTTGAAAGACAAGAAGCGGATGAAGCAGAGGCTGCTAAAGAAGGTACATGTGATGTTCACGTTCTTTATGAGTCTAATTTGTCTTTTGAACCGACCAATTCTTGGTTGGTGGATAGTGGATCCACTTGTTCACATTTGCAATGATTTGCGGGGGTTCAAGGAGACAAGGAACACTGGAAAAGAAATGAAGTGCGTCTTCGGATGGGCCTTGGGCTGAGACCATGGCGTTGGCTGTGGGAACTTTTATTTTAAATTTTAGTTACTGCTAGTTTAGTTTTAAAGGATTGCTATTATGTACCCTCTTTCAAGAGGAAGATAATTTTCGATTTCAAAACTTGTTTTGGACGGATATAGTTTTTCCTTTAATTCTAAATTGATTATTCGTTTTAATAATTCCTTTGTGGCATCCGGATATATGCAAAGTGGTTTGTATTTTCTAGATTGCCCTATTAGAGCGAATGTTGTTTCAAATGTTGATTTGAAATGGAAAGCGACTCGATGAACTCAACATATCTGTGGCATCTAAGATTGGGTCACATTAATGTGGACCGAATCGATGGATTGGTGAGGATGGGTCCTTAGAGAGTCGAGGTGGAACCATTCCCCACCGTGAGTCATGCCTTCGAGGGCAAAATGACCAAGAAATCCTTTAGCAATAAAGGTGCTAGAGCCACGGTCTGTTGGAGTTGATACACAGCGCGTGTGTGGACCCATAAACATACAAGCAAGATATGGGTATGAGTACTTTATCACGTTCACCGATGATTACTCTAGATATGATTACATATACTTGATGCGTAGGAAATCGGAAGCCTTTGATAAATTCAAAGAATTCCATGCCGAGGTCGAAAGACAGCTCGATAAACGCGTCAAGTCCTTACGATCAGATCGTAGAGGGGAGTATCTATCGGATGAGTTTAAAGAACATCTCATATCCCAAGGGATAGTTAGTCAATTAACTAATCCAGGCACGCCACAACAAAATGGTGTATCCGAACGACGCAATCGGACCCTATTGGATATGGTCAGGACGATGCTCACTTATAGTGAGCTGCCTCTTTCTTTCTGGGGGTACGCTTTAGAGACGGTGATATATATCTTGAATAGGGTTCCATCTAAGTCTGTAGCCAAGACACCCTTTGAGTTGTGGAAAGGGCGAAAGCCCAGTATTCAACACCTTAGGGTATGGGGTTGCATAGCACATGTGCGAAAGCAACAGACAGACAAGTTAGAATCCAGGACTTCGAGATGCTATTTCTTAGGCTACCCCAAAGGCACGATAGGCTATTATTTCTATGACCCAGTTGACCAAAAGGTCATTGTAAGTAAACATGTCACATTTTTGGAGGAAGAAATGATGACCCGGAGGTCGAACCGATAGTCATAAAGAGCTATCGGATGGCTCGAAAGTCACTTCCAGTGAGACCAACCGACATACCGAAAATACCAACACCGAGGAACCTCGACGCGGTGGGAGGACTATTAGACCACCCACCAGGCTAACTCTTCTAACAAGAGAAACAGTGGAAGAGTTCCACATGGTATCGGTTGAATCGGATGATGATCCGATGACATACTACGAGGCTCTAAAGGATGTTGATGCCACTAGGTGGCTGGAAGCAATGCACTCTGAAATCGATTCGATGCATTCCAACAAGGTCTAGACTCTAGTCGATCCACCACTTGGCGTCAAGCCGATTGGATGTAAATGGATCTTCAAGAGGAAGAAGGGCGCAGATGGAAAGGTCGAGAGATTCAAGCGAGGCGGTGGCAAAGGGTTATACCTAGAAAGAGGTATAGACTATGAGAAACCTTTTCACCGATGGCGATGATGAAATCCATCGAGGATTTTATTGGCTATCGCACACACTTTGATTATGAGATCGGCGGATGGATGTGTAGACTGCATTTCTAAATGGGTTCCTTCAAGAGGAAATCTACATGGAACAGCCGAGAGGGGTTCTCTTCCTTGGAGGAAGAAAGAAAGGTGTGCAAATTCGAGAGGTCCATTTATGGGCTGAAGCGAGGCTTCCAGGAGCTGGAACATCGAGGTTTGATCAATCAATCAAATCATTTGGTTTTGATCAAAACATGGATGAACCATGCGTTTACAAGAAGATCAGTGGGAGGGCAGTATGTTTTCTTATTTTATACGTAGATGACATATTGCTGATTGGTAACGATGTAGGATTCCTTTCATCAGTAAAACAGTGGTTATCCACAACGTTTTCGATGAAAGACCTTGGTGAAGCTAGCTATATCCTTGGGATCAAACTCGTAAGAGATCGCCAGAAAAGGATGCTAGGCTTGTCACAGGCTACCTATATAGACAAAGTCCTGGCCAATTTAGTATGGAGAACTCCAAGAGGGAAGTGTTCCCTTGGACATGGAGTCGGTCTTTCCAGATCTCAATGTCCTCGGTCTCGAGGAGACATTGAAGAGATGAAGAGGATTCCCTATGCCTCGGCGGAGAGTCTTATGTACGCCATGTTGTGTACGAGGCGGATATTTGCTATGCGTAGGCATGGTAAGTCGTTATCAATCTAACCACTGGGCGCGAGCATTGGAGTGCTTGTTAAGAATATCCTCAAGTACTTGAGAAGGACTAAGGAATATTTCTTGGTTTTGGATCTGATCAGTTGTCAGTATTGGGATACACAGATTCAGATTTCCAAACTGACAAGGATGACAGAAAATCCACGTCCGGGATGGTATATCTAATGGGTGGAGGTGCCATTGTGTGGCGGAGTGCGAAACAAAAGTCTACGGCCGATTCTACTACAAGACGAGAATACCTTGCGACTTGTGATGCGGCAAAAGAAGGTGTTTGGTGAGAAAATTCCTATCAGATTTGGAGGTAGTCCCTGATCTTGTCAAGGGCTCTATTCCCCTGTTATGTGACAATAGAGGGACCATTGCACAAGCTAAGGAGCCTAGGGCTCATCGAGAGGAACAAGCACGTGCGGGAAGTATCACCTCATCGGAGAGATTATCCGGCGGGGTGGCGTGAGTATCTCCAAAGTGGACACAAGCGAAAATGTGTCGATGCCATGACAAAGGGTTTGTCACCGGAGTGTTTGAGAAACACATGGAGGGCATGGGTTTAAAATGTATGGGGAATTGGCTTTGATGTACAAGTGGGAGATTGTTGGACAAGTGTGTGTCCATCAAACCCGGTTCGGTCCGGTTCAACCCGGTTCACCTTTGTATTGAACATTTATATATTTTAGTTTAATATTGTCACATGCGATATAAACTTTTTGAGCATTATGTGTCCGTAAGTTATACTTAAAATGGTAGTCACGACTAGGGTTTGGGCTGGGCACCCTTATCATATGGTCGTCGCATTGGGTATGCCTAGACATGTGATGTCGAGATGCAGATGCGAGTGCTCACATGTTTGATGTGTGCATTGGCGAAGAATCTACTTTGTCGATTCCCTCATGTATTCTTGCCGGATGTAGGAAGGGATAGACATGTGTCACGATACCACTACTGAGGGAACCACTGTCACTACAAAGTGTGATCGCATTCTTTGGTTCATCAATGACTGAGACTCAAGCGAGTCAAAGCCGGTGTTCTGGGAATGCGTGAACACTTTGTGAGTGAAGGAGTTATCCAACACGGTCACCACTGCCCGATTGGGGAACACCAAGATAGAGACTGTCTGTGCATGGTGGATCGAATGCGGATCGATGCCGTTTTGGAAATGGTTTTGCAAAATTTATTTTACATAAAATGATACATTATTTATAGTTATTTCAAATAAAGTGTTTTACCGAGTTTTGCGGGACCCGATCGGATGCACAGACGCTCTTATATGGACATGTACTATGGATTGGGGTTTGGCAGTACATGTGTACATGCCCTAGATTCCATAATGATGGTGTTGATTAGTGGGGGGGGTTGTATATGATAAATTGTTATCATATAGGAAGTTATTTGGAATTTGCTAATTTAATTGGCTCTTTATTTAATTAATGGATTTGGTGCTAATTGTAATTATTCATTAATAATTAAATAAAGAATCTAATTAATACTTTCCTATTAGATTCTGCTTCTTCACTGTGTAGCACTTTGAGTTTAAACAAAGCGCCGGTGAGAGAGAGAGAGTCGGACTCTCACTAGGGCTCTATTAAATCTATCTAGGATTTAATTAAACCTATTATTATAAATAGGGGACCAAAAATATGCAGAAGAGGAGCTCTCCACGTTTTTGGAGCAGACACTCTCTCTCCTACGTTTTTGGTTTCTCTCTCTCCCTCTTGTGATCTCTCTTCTTCTTCTTGCTTCTCTCACTGTGTTTGAGAGTTAGGGTTTGTGAAACCCTAGATCTGTCTTGAGGAGTTTGAGGGCATCGGGATTGGCGTGTAGAACCTTGGTAGCACCATTGGAGGTTCGATCTGTTTGCTTGGAGCGCTCATTGGAGGAAGAACCACTTGTCTATTGGAGGAGCAACACTTGAGGCTCACCAGGTTAGCAGTTCTTTATTAATTCCTTATGTTCGTTGATTATTAATATTTATGCGATGCGAAAGAAACTCGAATCGATTATTTTCCGCTGCTCATTCGAGTATGGGATGGATCCCTCTTGCCATGTGATGGACTAGAGACGAGCTTCTCTGTCCCTATTGTGATAATTAATTTTATGGAATGCAATAGGGAAGGAGAAACCTTAATAGGGATGCACCAGGGTTCCCATGGGCGACCATGGGAAACCCTAAAATTAAAATGGGGCACCCATGGGACACCATGGGCTAACCCAGGGCGTGCAAAACCCTAAAGATAAATATCTTGGTCTCCCTAGGGAACCATGGTTTGATCCCTGGACCGTTGTTTGGCCAACAGACTCATGAACCGACCTACTAGGAAATGCTCCTTCATTTTTGGACAAGTAATACTTTTCAGGGTTCACCATCATTCAGCCTTAACACTAAACTACAACATCTTCAGGCAGATCTTAAATGGTGGAATACTAACTTCATTGGAAATATTTTTCATAAGTTGGAGCATAACAGAAGAGCTCTTCAAGAGCATTATACTTGGGACCCATCGCTTAGAAATGATCTTTGGTTTGTCGAGGAAAAATGCCTCATTGCCATTTGTAATAGATTACATCATCATTCATCAAGAGGAAATTTTGTGGCATCAAAAGGCCAGGCTGCAATGGAATCTGGAAGGGGATAGAAACACTCGATTTTTTCATCTATCCACCTTAAAGAGAAGGGCAAGGAATCACATTCGTTCTATTAATGTAAATGGCCTCACCATCACAAGGGAAGCAGAATTGGGTTTGGCTTTCACGGTCTCTTTGCAAGAGATTTTTCAACCCAATAATATCAGACTGGACGAAAAATACTTCCTACCCATCAGAGGCAGAGTAACTCCTGAAGACAATCTCAGTCTTACTAAGGAAGTAACTGATGAGGAAATCTTTAACACGGTGATGTCAATGCCAGCAGACCGTGCTCCTGGGCCGGATGGTTTTTCAGGACACTTCTACCATAAGTCTTTGGATATCATTGGCCATGAAGTCTCAGCATGCATAAAGAGCCTTTTTCTCACTCGTACATTCAACCTTCCCCTCAATCAAACTTATATTTCTCTCATCCCTAAGGTTGACTTCCCCACTTCACCAAATCAGTTCAGACCAATTGGCCTATGCAATTTTGCCTATAAAATTATCTCAAGAATCATTTTCAATAGGCTGAGGCCTATATTGAATCGCATCATTTCTTTCAATCAAAATGGGTTTGTGAAAGGACGTCAAATACAGGATAATGTCCTCATTTGTCATGAGCTTTTGCACAAAATCAAGACCACCAAGCGAGGAAAGACTGGATATTTTTCGCTAAAGAATGATATGAACAAAGCTTATGACAGACTGGAGTGGGGCTTTCTATGGATGACTCTTTCACAGATGGGCTTTAGTGAGGTTTGGTTGAACAAAGTCATGTTCTGCGTGCAATGTACACAACTGGTATTCTTTTGAATGGAACCCCCCTCCCTTTCTTCAAACCATCTAGAGGTCTACGACAGGGAGACCCCTCTCCTCTTATCTCTTTGTGTTATGTGTGGAAGTCTTGTCCACCAAACTCAGTAATGCATTAGAAGACCGCAAGATTAAAGGAATGCAAATTAGCAGGGGAGGAGAGAGAATCTCCCATATGGCCTTCGCAGATGATTTGATTTTATTTGGGGAAGCAAGAATGGCGGAAGCAAGAGGTTTAGATGAGGTCCTCAGGACTTATTGTGCATTTTCGGGTCAAGAAATTAACATTACAAAAACCAGAGCACAGTTCAACCCGAATGTGAGTTCGGATGTCAAGCAAAGATTGCAGGAGTTCTTCCAAATCACCCCCACTTCCAATTTATATAAATATATGGGAATCCCTTATGTTGGAGGAAGACTCACTAAAGCCCACTGTCAAGATCTCATCACCAGGGTGAATAGCAAATTGCTTTACTGGAAAGCACAATTTCTCAGTCCGGCAGGTAATTAAGACGGTCCTCATACAATCCACTCTTTCTACGATGCTGCAGTATACTATGTCTTGTTTCTAACTCCCTTCTTCCATACGTAAGGAGTTGGATACAATCTGCCGTCAATTCTTTTGGTCAAGTGGTACTCAATCTTTGACCCCAACCATTTCTTGGAAAACCATATGTCAACCCAGAAGATCAGGGGATCTCAATGTCAAACTTTCTGCATCCATGAATCTTGCTATTCTCGCAAAAAAGGGTTGGGAACTCCTTCATGCCCCAGTTTCACTTTGGGCGCGCTCTATGAAAGCTAAGTACTTCCCCAATTCCTCCTTTTTTCAAGCTCGGTGCTCTCAAGCATCTTCATGGGGTTGGAAATCTGTATGTTCGACTCTCAAACTATTACACAGGGGCACCTTCTTTCAAGTCGGTAACGGCCAATCCATTAATCCATGGCTGGATTATTGGATCCTTGATCATCAACCTTCTTCAGCTCCATTTCCTCTACCATCAACAGCCCCTAATACCGTGGATTTTTTCATTGATTCTCACTCTTATTCTTGGATTCGTGACCGTATATTTCACTGGTGGCCATCTGATGTGGCTTTTATCATTCTTTCTATTCCTTTACCTATGATGAGAACATTTATGTGTGAAATCTTAGGGCATAAAGCATACATTTTACCACATTAGACAGAGTTACTCGGTGCTTTCTTGTGCTTTTCAGGTTTTAGGTGAATTCTTGTGAAAATGGAGGAGATGATGCTAAGGAAATGTTTTTAAGCTGTTTAAAGGTGTTAATGGCTTGGATGCGTAGCCCATCGAGTCAGCTTCGCAACGGTTCAAACGGCACATGATTCCGAGTTGAAACGAAGAAGTTACAGCCGTTTCCGTAACGAAGCACGAAAATGGTCTATAGGGATTTATTTGTAATTATTGACAGTCGGCTGGAGACAAAGTGAAGCGAAAGTTCAGATTGTAGGGGCCTTAACGCAATAACCAAAAGTTATATTTCCTGTACCCGAAAGATTCCATTTGGAGGGCTCTGGACAGTCCAACTTCAACTTGAGATATCTTGGGCTCCCGAACTCCAAATTGGACGAAATTTGGGTCTATTTTGGGTGATTTTTCGCAAGGAACACAATGGTGAGGCCTATATAAACATCCCATACTCCACGTTTCCTGAAGGACAGAATGGGTATTTTATTTATTCTTGAAGGAATCCTAGTCATCACCGTTACTCTCTCTCTCTTCCAACTTCTCAAGGGCACTTCTAGAATTCTACTTGGGATAGATTTATTTTGAAAGATATTCTCTCACCTATGAAAAGTTGAAAAGTCAAAGATGCTTTGATTTTATTGCTTGGAGAAGATATCTACAAAGAAAAGGAAGCACAAGTTAGAATTAGAAATTTACTTTTCTAAAAATGGAAGGTCTATGTAAATAATCTTCTCTTCTTCTTCTTTCTATTTTTTTCTTTTTTTCTTAGGATTCAAGGCATTGTAAAAGAGGAAGGAGAAGAGAATATTCTCTTTTCTTAGGGAATATTTCTCCTACACTTCCCCCTCCTCTCTTCTCCTCTCTTCTCCTATAAATACCCCTTGCCCTTTGGGTTGTAAGAAGTAGTTTTTTAGTTCAGTTTTTAGTTAGTTTCTAGTTCAATTTTAATTCAATTTTTTAGTGTAATTTTTACTTCATTCACTTAGTGAAATTTTCTCTTCTTTTCGTATTTTTGGCTTAAGTTCTTAGTTTTGATTTCAAGTTCTTAGTTTTGATTTCATAAGTTTAGTTTAATGGTTGTAATAGTTTTAGTTTAAAGCTTCCTAGTCTAAGTTCCTATGTTGATGACAAGACATGGAGATTTAGAAGAGGAAGCCATGGTGAGTTTATTCAAGTATTCAAGCACATCAAGGTATCTCATTCTCTAAACCCTTAATCTCATTTTCCCTTTCCTCTATCTCTCTCTATATTCTTCTTCTTCTCCCTCTATTTCTTTTATTTTTTTTATATGGTTGTGGTATGTGGATGCACTTTTATTCTCTTATTTCTTTTTATGTGATTATGAAGTGTGGCTGCGTTTTTGTTATTCCTTTCAATTCGCTTTAGTTTGATAGGTTAGATGCTCATGTGTTAGGACGCCAATTTAATCCTTTAATTTTGTTAGATGCTTATGAGTTAGAATGCATTAATTTTCATTAGTTTAATTAGTTTAATTTAACATTTTAATTTGGTTCACTTTGCATTACTTTTAAGTTAATTAAATAGGGTGGCATATATCTCCTCGTGTTCGACCAGTAGCTACGATTGACCCGTACGCTTGCGGTATTATTTTAACTCAAACAACCTATCTTCCCCACTAAGGATAAGTTGGTTTGGGTAGTCACTTCGTCAGGCAACTTCCCGGTGGCCTCGGCATACCGCTTAGCAACAACTGATGTAGCTTCCCCTCCATTACCCCATTGGCTCAAACTATGGCATCTCCCCACACCCCCAAAGACTCAACATCTTCTTTGGAAAATTCTTCATAACAAATTACCGCTCCCTGATTTACTCAACCAAAGGGGCTACAGTTTAAACCCATATTGTCATATTTGCCAGAACAGTCACCAGAATGCCACTCATCTTTTCATGCAGTGTCCAATTGTCACTACAAGAAATTGGTGTAATGGCGGCACTTTGGGTTGAGTTATTGCGGCATATTTTACAAATGTCGTCATATGTGAAGATATACCGACATTTTATTAAAAATGCCGTCATATATAAAGGTATAACGGCGTATGGGTATAAACACCGTCATATATGAATATATAACGGCGTTTGATCACAATCGCCGCTAAACAAACTAGTTTCCGCGGCATTTTTTAACAATCGCCGCTGTAGTTCACTATTTAATAATAGTATAATATTTTTTTTAACGGCGTTTCCAAAGAAATGCCGTTGTATTGTGACATACAACGGCATTTATAAATAAACGCCGTAAAAAATAATAGTTTTCAGCCAAAAAAAACCCCAAAATCGTTTTCACTTCCCCGCATTGTCCATCTCTCTCTCAAAAACCTTTTCGTTTCCCCGCTCTTTCCATCTCTCTCTCAAAGTTCTCTCAAATCTGTTTCCTCTCTCAACCGTCAAACTTCTCTGAAATGACAGAGCAACGGTGAATCGACGACACCAATTCTCGCAAGTCCCACAAGGTTCGATCCCATTAACCCTTCTCCTCTGTTTTTTCTTACATGTTTTGATTTGTGAGAAAGTATTAGTTCTTGTGTTTGATCTATTGTTAGTATTTCAAGTTTTTTGTTCAATATTCTTTTGTTTAGGGTTTTTGTAGTTAAATTCTGTTGTTTTAATTTTATTTTTTTTTAATCTTAAACTCTCCTTTCTCACTCGCTCTCTCTGTTTCTGCTTCGATTCATTCTGTGTTTATCTTTGGATTTGCTTATGTAGTTTATATATGTATGAACACGTGGTTTTGATCTTTGAGGGGGGAGAGTATTTTCTACTTTTCTCTTCCGTCTTCGTTCATTCAATTCTTTTGCTTCGTTTGAGGACCAAAAAAGATAGGTTTGATTTCTGGAATTCTAATGGGGATTGTCATCAGCATCACTTTGAGGGCATGAGCTTTATGGAGCTTTATAGAGCTTTATGGCCTGTGGGGTGTTGATATATCATACTACAGTACTACTACTACTGGGTATGGTTGTATGGACTAAGGAGTCTGGACTGAAAATTAAGAAGTGAGAGAGAGAAAGACCTTTTAAGCTGTGGGCTGAGGTAGCGTGCTTGCGGAGGAGTACCCTTTGTGTAGTTGGCTTTTGGCATAAGGACCAAGAGCCCTTTGAGAGAGTGTGAGGTTGACATGACGCTCTAACCCTTCACTTTCCATCTTCAGGCAGGCCTCTTAAGATGGAGAAAACAAACAGTGGCACAGTAGGGGGAGAGACTAGACACTTAGAGAGAAAACAAAAGTTGGAAGCCGGGGTGGGGTGGGGACATGGGTTATGAGATATGATTGGGACTTATTCCTCGACGATGCTCGCTCTCTTTTTAGCTCTACTGAAGGGAGGAAGGAGGTTTACCAAAAAAAAAAAAAAAAAGGGAGGAAGGAAGGAAGGGTAGGGGAATTGAGGTCGAGTGATAGGTTGGGGGACACAGGACAACCACTCAGAGTAGTGTCCGGATTTTGGGGGACATGGATAATACCCAACTTCTATCTGGGTTTCTTCTTTTTCTTTGATGGCTGGATGCAGTTGGGGCTGGAGTTGGATTTGTGGGGAGTGGCATTGGGGCTGGAGTAGGTCTGGTTGGGACTGGGATTGGGGCAGGAGTAGGGCTTGTTGGTGCTATGGGCAGTGGCCTCAGCAAGGCTGGAAAGTTCATGGGCAGGACCATTACGGGGACATCAAGCAGCTCCAAGAAGAGTGGTAGCAGCACTCCTGTAACACCACAAGAAAATGGTGGTGCAAAGCCGGCATGAGCTTTCCTATATTATCTTAGCCTTTGGTAACTGTGATACGACCTTTTGATTTGTAGTATTTTAGTATCTTATATGATTAGTTGAAGGTTTGAAATCCTTTTCTTCCCTCTGTTACATCTCTTAGATCCCTATTGTTTAGGTTGGAAAATGAATGACATATGAACATGTGTTTATAAGGACTGAGAGTGTACTTGGCACAAGATCAGTCATGCCCTTTTGACAACATTACTGCCGATTCAGAGAGGACATCACCTTTCAGTCAGCCTTAATCCTTCCAGTTATCACCACAAGTCCTCATATTTTTTAAGTACTCCTTAGTTCCTCAATTGAAATTACAATTTTCTACGCATCTCAAACTTCCAAAAGAGGATTGTCCTTATCCTCAGTTAAATCAATAGAACCTATAATCAAATCATAGTACACAAACCAGGTTGTTCAATGCATAATCAGCCAACTCAAATCAACCAGGAAAGATAATTCACAATAGCAAAATCCTACTAGTCATCCATCGTTTGACTGAGGTAACCAAGATATTTTTGTGACTATGTCTTTGTGATGGTGAAAAGTGAAAACAGTCGAATTTGAGCTAATTTGGATTTGTTTTGATCAAACAAAGGTGGGGAAAAAGAAAATAGAATAGGTTTTACTTTCATCTTTGTTCTACTTGTTTCCAAGTGTGTTTAGGATGTCAGATTTCTGATATCTTGTTCGGTTCTGAATTCTGATCATTGGATTTATTAGAAATTACCTAGCTCTAATTACTAGTTGTTGTGGATGTATCGGACAAAAATTAATTCAATTTTGAAATTACAGCCGATACTGGCCGGACAAGATCCAATTCCAAACTATTTGTATAATATCGGCGGACACTGATACCAATAATATGCCTATACTTGTACCTATAACCTGCAGTGACACCAACTGTTCTCTGAGAGCGAAACTCTAATCTTGTGGAAAGATGATGATGGTGATGATGGTGACAGTGATTCTTGTACTTACCCTCAAAATTTAATTTCTTTTCGGATGGTTAGAACATAATCATTCGATTAGTGACTACACCGAGTAAGTAGCCACCGATTAATAACCCAAATGAGTGTTACTTGGACTACTTGAGCCTAAGTTCTTTGTTTTGGAGGTGAGAGAGGTAAGTGGAGGTTGAGGAATTTCTGTCCTTAATCAATGCTTTCTTTACAACTAATGTCATATAGATCTTTTTAACCCCTCCTCCCTCGTCTCCCTAGAAAGAGAACATCATGTTGGGAAGGGGGAGAGACAGGGGATATTGGGGGAATTGAGATTCTCATTTGTTTGTTTATCACGATTGCTGAATCGAGAAAAGGACATAATGACAGATTGTTCGCACTTTTGTACACAAAATCAACAAAAAGATTTACAGAATTGAAATACCCATAAGAATTGCAGGGGAAAGAAGATGATGAAGAAGAAGACAGCTTTGTGAGTTTTGGAAGGAGGTAAGTGCCAAAACTGCAACAAATAATGGAGTCTTTATTCAATATGAAAAGCTCCTTTGATCTTGACTAGTCATTTTCATTTTTCCCTCTATCAACAAAGGAAGCCCCAGCTAGCCCACATTAGACCTTTGGGGGTGCACCGACTACATCACCAGTTCCTTGTACCCCTTTTTAAGTAGTATTTCATGGCTATTCTTTCATTCATGTCACCTCTTACTAAGTTGTGGCAATTGCCAACAAAATTTGCGAGAGAAAAGGAAGATATCCCAAGGTGGAAAGGACCGGGTTTATCGGATCTGTCCAATTAAAGGAATTAAGAAACAGTGAGAGAGACGACTAGATGAGATTGAGATAGCAAGCTCTAACTTTTGCTTTAATTCTCTTTTGTTTTTTTCCTTCTAATATACAAATGCCAAACATGATCTCAATTTCTCAACCAACTTAGCTTTGAAGATCATAAGATCATATAAGAAAAGAAACTCCCAAATAAAATTATCCAACATTAAAAAAAAAAAAGGAATTTAACCCCAAGTTATAAAGATCTAAAAGAAGATTCTTTAATTTAATACATTTTCAAGAAAAAAAAAATAATAATACCCAACCCATCTCCCTTTCACTCTTGCTTTGTCATATTGAGTAGAAGATCTTTTAAGAATTCTACTGTTTTAATGGTGCAACAGATAATGTTGTAGGAGTCTATTAGCTTCCCTTAGACCACTGAAATAAGCTCCATGGGTGGTAGAATAGTGTGTTCTGTATGTAGCTTCCCCTACAAATAGAATTTGAAGAGGAGGAGGAGAAGCTCCTTCAACAAAGTCACTGTTGCTACTTTGTGGCAATGGCTTTGCCATTAAATCAAAATCATGGCCGCTCGACCCCACTGCTACATAACTGTAAGAACCCATGAACAAAGGATTGTTTCCCCATTTGCTCCTTAGAACCCCAGTGAACTTTATCTTCTTCCCATGACTATGATTGCACTCCACAGAATTCACACATCCATTCTTGTTTTGGGGCTTAGAGTCGACAAGAAACTAGAGACTGTCTTGGAGACTCCATTTAGAATTTCATCATCTTTGAGAGACTCGAGCTCTAGAGCTTCTTCCCCACCAAACCAAGAGAGGACTACATTAGAGTTCTTGTACATTGGAAAGAGAGAGCTGTTTTACGCATCCACCAGGGAATCTTCTGGTTTCTGGCTTCCGAATCAGACCAGTGAAACACCATTTGCAGGAAGGGAAACGTTTCAAGATTCTCACTTTCTCGATCCAATTGCAGAAACAACTTGTTAACAACACCAAAACCAAGCCTGGAAATCGCTTCAGTCTTGAAGGAGGGAAGCGGAGGACTGAACATACCTGATTTTCCCAGAATCCCAGCTTTGAGAACCCCCAAAGACACTATCACAATGACATGATCCGCCACCATTTCTGAACCATCATCGAAACAGAGCTTCACAGGCCTCCTGCTGCTGCTGCAACCCCCATTACTCTCCATGTTGCAATGAGCACAGAAATTTTATCATTCTTATGCTCAATTGTCTGAAGACTCTCTCACATAGACTGATTAAAAGATATTTGCAGGTTAAATTGATGGCCTTGGAGATGCGGTTGAGCAGGGCCTTGTGAAGGCTGTTGGTGTCTCAAATTACAACGCTAATTTTCTCATTTTCAGCAACATGGTGTTTATGGTTTTTGTGTGGAAAAAAGTTACAAAGGGTAACAAATAAGATGATCTTTGGATTACAACAGATTTAATTTTGTGAAATCTCTTCAGAACATCTAATCATTTTTTTAGGGATTCCAAAGTAGAGCAGCCACGCGGAGGACACTGACACCTCTATTCTTTCCTTAAGAAAACTTGTATAAAACTCTTTAGTCCCAAATTAACATCTTATATGTAAGTGAATTTTGTCAGGTAGGTCTAGGTTCCTCTAAACGTCTCTGTGATTCTTATGAGAAGCTTAAGAAGAGAGGTATTCCACTGGCTTCCAACCAGGTAAATTACAGCCTGATATACAGAGCTCCAGAGGAAAAAGGTGTGAAAGCCACCTGTGATGAGCTGGGGATCACTCTAATTGCGTATTCTCCTATTACCTAAGGTGGGATTCCTATACATTCTTATGTACGTAGAAACATTTTGCTAAAAATATAAGCATGAACTCAAAATTCAACTAAGGATGCAAAGGAGAACCAAGATGACTACTTTTTTAGCATTTTCAACTTTAGTTTCAAGTTGAGGATTTGTCCAGTAATTCAATGAGACTTGAGTGTTGCATTAACTGTATTGTTATTCTCTTTTGTTTTCTAGTTTACTTTTATTTGGTTTTTTTTCTACCCCAGTACCTATGACTATTCTTTCCCCAGTACCACATCAAGCATTTCTTTTAGTGCTTCCTTCTCAAGGTTTACAAAATTGGCTGACTTTTATTTTGACCTTGTTTTTATTTCACGTATTCTTTGCCTAGAGAAATTTCATCAGGCTGTCATTGTGATAAGCACTTATTTTGTACTGCTCAATGGAGAAATAAATAACTTTTGTAGTTCTATACTTTTGAGTCCAAAAGGATTGCTTCAGAAGTTACTTCAACTCTGCACCCACTGCACACCTTTCTTCTTCCTTCTCCTTTCTATTTATTTACTATTTTCTTTTAATGTATCTATACATTAATGGCTATCTTTTCGAACTTGTAGGTGCTCTTACAGGAAAGTACACACTAGAGAATCCACCCTCTGGTCCCCGAGGCCGGATATACACTCCTGAGTTCCTCACGAAGGTAATAAAACAACACATTCTAATTTAACATAATCCTCTAGGAATAAGATTCATAAGTAAGCTAGCCCTAAAGAGTGTATTTGATTGCACATATTTAAATATCTGTAGAGGAAACTGAATATTTAAGTTTTATTTTTTGGAAGGTTGATATGAATTCATTAAAATGTATGTCTTCCGAAGTGGTTTTAAATAGAAAACTGGTGTAGAATAGCATAATTGTTCTGTTTTTTTTTATTCCTGAGTAAATTGCTTAATTGGTTAAAGAAAGAGGCTCTCACTCCAGAAAACAAAGCTTGGTTGACATTCAACTTCCTTCTTGTTCTTTTACTAGTCTACTCCATGTATTATTTGATATGTATTTTCTGATCATGAACAAATGCAATGGAGATCAAAGCCAAAGTGCAGTGGGTCTTGCTATAAAGCATCTTAAATAGGGTAGCAATCCGCATGGAAATGAAACTAAACTAACATTTGGTTAGTGTTCTCAAACAATACTGTCACCAAAATAACTTTTGATTAGTCCCCATTGATTTTGATTTCTGGATCCATTATTCCCACACAACACCCATTTCACTTCCACACAAAGCAATAACCATCATTGAACGAGACACAAAAACCAGAGCAACAGCAATAAGTAAGAGCTTTCATCTAAAATTCCAAATTTCCCACCTGGGCTTTAGGTTCGGTGTTCATATGGGTAAAGTGAGAAATTTATAAAGTTTATCAACTCATGGATGGCTATTGTAACTCTAGGCTACAGCATGGCAAAGGCACCCTGTGGGTTGTGTAAGTCCAGGTGCATGTGTGTTGCTGCCCAAGTAGCTGCGAGAGTGTGTGTCTTTGGGTGTTTATGTGGCTGCCCATTAGGCTGTGTGTATGAGTGTGTGTGTGTGTGTGTGTGTGTGTGTTTTTTTAGCATGTATCTGATGTAAACTTTGGGTTTTCTTATTCTAACCACAAGTTAGATAGTTGATATATCATTGTTTGGGAATGTTTCTCTCTTACATTAACAAATTCAGCAATGGTTGAAAAATGTATCTTTTCTTGACTATTTTTATTTCTTTTCTCTTCTTTCACTTTGCTATTGTCAGTCAAGTGTAGAGGCTTAACTATTTATGGATGAATGGATTTCTATTTCCACTGGGATTCTTAATCGCTGAGTTCTTTCAGGTAGCCTCATCCTCACAATCTTCAGATCTCAAATAACTATGGGAATGCTGCTGGCTATTGATACCCACCATTCAGACTTCCCTCTTTCTTTTTCTTTTCCATGTTTTACATAGTGAACAATCATTGGGAAACTTACTTCTTTTTTTTTTGGGTAAGGGAAAGCTTACTTGATACTTAATAGATTATGATAGTCTACATATGAAAATATTGAATTTCTTGGTTTGATTTGTGCCTTGGTAAGGAAAGATAGATTGACGGGTTTGGCTGTTGAGGCAGCAAAGAGAGCTCTTCAAATGGCTCAAGTCAATGTTGATGATGTAGACTTTACCCTACTGTGCAAACCTAGCTACTCCGGACGATCTTTTTGGCAGTGCTCCTCAGGTACATCCACATGATTTAGGAATCTTGAAATGCTAAGGTTAAAGTAATCATCTTTATAAGAAGAAGCAATTATAACTGTACTGTGGCTGCAAAACATGTTTTCATTTGATTATGAGTGAAGGGCTAAGTACTTTATAAGAGTAATATTTCATTGTTAGTATAAAGAAGTGTGATGCTAGGTGATAAGGATCCAATTAAAATTCTATTTCTTGTTAGTTCATAAATATCATTTTGTCTGTGTTATGCCATGCTTAGCTTAATATTGTGTTTCATTTATCATTCTTTTAGACTTGATATAGCTAAAGAGGAACAAGTTAGTTTATATAGTTGAGACCAACTTTTCAAGAGACATATTCATTTCTAACCGATTATTATACTTAGTTGACCATCCATACTTGTGATATTATTTGTCTGATCATTAACAAGTATTTGTGTTGGATCTCATACTACCTAATGTGCTTCGTGTTTCTGTACCAGAGCATTCATTGTAACTTACCATCTCATGACAGTTCTAGAGATATATCATCAATTATTAGATTACAATCCCCTCAAGTGTGTTAAGGCATCAGTTAGACCTGAGCAACTCAAACTCAAAATTCTCTTTAGATGATCTGTGATGAATTTTGGATTTATGCATAAAAGGACACGCTGTTTCAGTCTATTTATTTGGATGATTACTTGCTTAAGTCCTTATTTCTGCCTATTACTTATAAATGGGTCAGATTTGAGTTTGATTTGGACTATTGATCGCTTAATCTCTGTTTCAATCCATTGCATTTTAAATGTATCAGACTTTAACATGACTTGGATATATTTACTTAAATCTCTTATTTCATCCCATCTCTGTGGATGCACTTCGAATTTGAAATGGGTAGGGTATTTGGTGAGGTATATCTCTGTTTTATATATGAATTTGGTTTGGATATAAAAATAGATGACATGATGAATCTATTATCTTTGAAATAGGTTAATGGATTGACTATATAAATAATTTTTTTTTTTAAAAAACCTACATTTAGCGGCGTTTTTTTACAAACGCCGCTAAAAGTGTAAACTCAATACCTATAACGACACTTTTTAAATGCCGTTGTAAGATACTTTTTTCGGCGTTTATTGAAAAACGCCGCACAAAGAATTGAAATTCAATACCTATTACGACACTTACAAAAAACGCCGTTGTAGGACATTTTCACCGGCATTTACTAAAAACCGCTGCGAAAAAGGTACAGACACACTAAAAAAACGCCGTTGTACAAAAACGGCGGTACCTTTGCTGACATTTCAGCGGCACAAATTATAAACGCCGTTATATCCTATGGCGGCATTTTTCAGACTTATAGCGGCGTTTACAAACACCGTCGTAGGCCCAATTTCTTGTAGTGTGTCCAGACTCTTTGGTGGCAAGCAAGATTTCCCAATCTTCTTCAGATGAACAACATTGAAGAAGGGATGCTACATGTACTCAATCAAGCAGGATTTCGAGATCGCAATCACATTATCCAGGTCACCATGTTTTGCAGTTTAATCTGGCATATTTGGCATGGCTATTGGGATCTAGTCTTCTGGAATTCTCCATTTAGAACTTCAAGTATATTTCTTAGAGCAAGCAGCTCAACTCTTGATTTTGCACCGCACAATCAAGGTCCTACTCTCAAGCCACTCAAAACAATTTTATGGTCCCCGCCAAATGAGCCTTATTATAAATTCAACGTGGATGGTTCAAGCCAAGGCAATCTTGGACTCGCAGGTATTGGTGGTATTTGTCATTCTTCTCACTCTTTCATTGGTTGCTTCTCCTTTAGACTGGGTCACGGTTACGCATTGGTTGCAGAAGCGACTGCCATTCGGCTGGCTCTCATTTTAGCCACCAATTGGAATATCTCCCATCTCATTATTGAGAGCGATAATCTCTTATTGATTAACATCTTCAACCACCGGACTGCTAGAGCATCCCTTGGTGTATAGAAGCATTGCTTCATGACTGTTTCTCCCTCTCTCGCCAGTTTGTGGACATCCAGTTTCATCATATTCTCCGCGAAGGAAATGCTACGGCAAATTCTCTTGCAACCTATGGTGCTGACTCTCAATTATCTCATATTTGGATGTACTATCCCCTCCCCCCCCCTTATCTCAATCCCCTTGTTTCTGGACTCTACTGAAACGTTGTTTCAGAGATAATAAATTATGTTTACCAAAAAAAAGATGAAAGCCTAGTTGTTGGATATTTTGACATTTGATGTGTGTTCATCAAACCTAATTTAATTTGATTAAATTGATGAAGGCAAAAAAGAACTATGTTCGGGATTATGGTCTACGCCAGCATTCCCATGAGTATCTTTCTCCCCTCCATATGAAAAGACATCTTTGCCCCCTATTTTTTAGGAAAAGAGAGATAGACACATGTGAGTGCTGGCGTAGGTTGCTACGCCAGCACTCTCAGACAAAAAACTACTTCATATTGATTAATTACCTTTTCATTATGTGCATGTTATAATTGTTATTTCATATGCAACAACCCAATAGCACCGCTATTTGTTAACAATTATGGACAGACTTGGGCGTTCTATTCTAGGTTTGATACATGCACTTAATTGTGTTGAACATGAACCCACTTGAAATTCCTGATAGTTTATTTCTAGTTGCCAAGCAATAGGAATTTTTAGTAATTTATTTTTCATGTAGTTGCGAGACACTTACCGTTACATTATATTTTATGCATTTGTGGTGAGCCAATGGTTGATGTCTACTGACAAGACTGACTACACACTGGCCGCTCAACGTATACGATATGAATGGTGATGGGGTAATACTCAATGTTATACTCCGTACCTAGAAAAGTATTTAATATTGATTTTTATGACTGATAGGTTTGCTTTGATGGAATCCGATTCTATTTAACCCAATTGATAGCTTATTGACAATACAACTAAATGTAATTTGCATTATTTAGAGCATTGAGCGGGTTAGATTGAACCAAAGAATAGTGTGGACCTTATTGGTGTTCCACAGTAAAGAGGAAGGTCTGTTAGTTTTGTAGTATAAGGTGAAGTAGCGGCTACATGCAGTTTTTGAGGACCGTTTACTAAGAGTTTGGGGAAGCCCAAAACACAAAAAATGAGGGTAATGGAGTAATTTTCCATATCATTTAAGAATTGAATCAAACTGAGCCATTATGGAAGATATGTGATAAATTTAGTAGTTGCCAGTCGACCAACAGACTTCCAGTATCCTACCAATCTATGCTGGTAGGCTTAACCGATCGACTAGATCGTGCCGGTCGATCTACTGGCCGACCTAAATGAGACCAGGAGTTTAAGTGCTTAAGGCGACTGCCTGCTTGTCGACCGAAAGGTTGTCATGTTCGACTGTTAGAGCACGTATTAGAATTATAAGTTAGGTTTTGATTCATTTTAAGTTGTTCAAAACTCAAAATAGAGAGAGAAGAGAGAGGAAAGAAAGACAAGAAGGAGAAAGAAGGAAAGAAAGGTTTAAGGTGTGTGATTCAAGTTGCAATAAAAGGGAACGGTTCTTGGATCCTAGGAAATTGAAAGAAAGGCTTGAAGGAGGGATTTTTGGTTCAAAATGGAAACCTTAGGTTCCCTATTGAATTTTTTAGTGTTTTAATGAGATTTGAATAGTTAGGGACTTCCCTAATAGAGAAATAAAGGGTTTAAAGTAAGAGGGGAATGATTCCCACAGAGTTTTTGAGGGGAAGAATGGCAGAAATGCCATTCCAGAATTAGGTTTCCCCATGCCAGTCGACCAGCTTGACTGGCAGAGCCCAGAATGCCGAAGTAGGGAAGAGAGGTTTAATGTTTATGAAATATTGTGTAGCGGTCCAGCTTGATCTGAAGGTGACAGATAATTGACAGATACACTATTTGAGGACAGTAGAGCTATAGTATAGTTGAGAAACAGACAAGTGAGGGGAATTCTGTTATATCCTTGCATGTTTTCTTTATTATTAATTTAAGTGAGGTATGATAAGTTAAACTAATAGTAAAGCACAGAAAATAACTGAAACAAAAGGTTATCCAATGTCTGTTTTTAATGAACGAAAGTGAGTAGGATAATGGGGGGGGGGGGGTTCCTAATGTCCACCCCACTAGTTTGGGAGACACTAGGGATTCCATGAATGTCTTGCTCACCTTGGAGTTGGGATAGACGGTGAGGACTGGAAGTGGAGGCTAGTAAAGAAAGTAAAGGAGCATTCTATGACTACCAGCCCTTTTAGTAGGGGTTTAGGTATTGGATGAAGTACATAAAGAATAGGGTGAGGTCTTCTTGACGTTGAGGTGACCAAAAAAGGTGGAGACTAGTCTTCCTCGGTGCCTTGACGATCGGCCAGGTTGGAGATTATGTACCATCAGAGATAGTTGGATCCTCACAGTATACCTAGATCCTTATAGATCCCCATAGTACAAATTATTGCATCCTCACCCTTATAGAGCTAACGGTATTTCACACAGATAAACATACAAATTTAGCCATAAAAAGAGAATAACAGAAAACAATGTTTCATTATTTAGAGTATCATTCATGTCACCTAATGTATGATCAGAAATAGTAATCCAGGGGGGGGGGTTCCTAATGTCCACCCCACTAGTTTGGGAGACACTAGGGATTCCATGAATGTCTTGCTCACCTTGGAGTTGGGATAGACGGTGAGGACTGGAAGTGGAGGTTAGTAAAGAAAGTAAAGGAGCATTCTATGACTACCAGCCCTTTGAGTAGGGGTTTAGGTATTGGATGAAGTACATAAAGAATAGGGTGAGGTCTTCTTGACGTTGAGGTGACCAAAAAAGGTGGAGACTAGTCTTCCTCGGCGCCTTGACGATCGGCCAGGTTGGATATTATGTACCATCAGAGATAGTTGGATCCTCACAGTATACCTAGATCCTTATAGATCCCCATAGTACAATTATTGCATCCTCACCCTTATAGAGCTAACGGTATTTCACACAGATAAACATACAAATTTAGCCATAAAAAGAGAATAACAGAAAACAATGTTTTCATTATTTAGAGTATCATTCATGTCACCTAATGTATGATCAGAAATAGTAATCCAGATTTGATATTTTATGATAGTAACATGTCCATAGCATGATTTATCCAGCATAGCATGATTTGTTACATTCATGAGCATGATATGAATTTCGTTCTTTCTCATTGAGCTATTTAGCACACCCCATAGTTTGTGATTATTTTACAGAGTATGCACATTTTGAGTGTCAGTGTGTGGATTGTATCCGGAGAGCCAGTGGGAAGGACGTCAGGCCCTCTGAGTAGATGACCAGAAAGAGAATGATTAGAGATTTTGTCATTAAAACACATTTTGAGATATACATATTAGAGATAATGTCTTTTGATGTGAATGACAGTAGTAATAGTGGTCAAATATTAGATCTTAATAATTTAGCGGGAAATTATAGGGACACCCCCTCAACTATGGCATGTTTTCATGTACATCCCCTCATCTTTAAAACCTGTTAAACACACCCCACATCTATTGAAAGTAAGTAAATTAGTCCATCAAACTAACTGCCATTTAGTTTTAAACGTTAATACTTACCCAACCATTATTTTAGGACCAAATTGCCCAAATTAAAAGTTTGAAGATGAAAATACCCTTTAGGGGTAAACACCAAATACAAATCATGCCTTTCTTTTCCCTAGTCCGCCATATGGTTGGGCGTATCTCTCTTGTACCGTCCCCACCCCCATTTCTACTATCTTCCTCACCCTATCACTCCCCTGTACCGCTCCACTCCACCTTTATTAATTTACTTCACCACCCCCATCACTCCCTTGTACCGCTCCCATCTCCCACCTCTTAACAAAGGATAATGAAATCTGATATTTTCATCAGGTCAACAACAAAAAGTGCTTATTTTTTCCATTCCATTCTTTGGTTATTAAAAATAAAACCACAAAAGCCATGATGATCAGAAAAAAAAGAGGTTATAAATGTGAGCTCACTTGGGTAGAAATTAAGGCAACATGAGCGAGAGAGAGAGAGAGAGAGAGAGAGAGAGAGAGAGAGAGAGAGAGAGAGAGAGAGAGAGAGAGAGAGCGCATATGCGAATAAGAAGGGGACAATAGTGCTTGTGTGGGGAAACATAAAACAGAGATTAGTGCCTGTGTGGGGCAAAGTAAAACACAGATTACTGCTGTACTATTGAATAGTAGATATCATTCCTAATAGTGCTTGTGTGGATAAAGTAAAACAGAGATTACTGCTGTACTATTGAATAGTTGATATCATTCCTTTTACTGCTGTACCCCTTTTCAGATGATTACAATTTAGAATGGAGTAGTGAAGGGGTAAGTATTTTGGTGATAAAAGTGTTAGGATTTTCCCAAAAATGCGACGAGTGTGGGCTTAATTAATTATTGGGTCGATCATTGATGGGGATCAAGAAATGCAAGGGCTGACGTGGCTTATTGAGATGGACTGGACCGGCCTGGCCCATTGTGGAAATGGGTTAGGATTGGGGAGTATTATAAATACTACTAATGAGGGGTCCCTGCAGTCACTATTCTCTTTTCTCTTTTCTCCACAAGAAAGGGAGCTGTGGGAGAGTTTAGGAGGCGGCAGAAGATCCCCATCACGGATTGCATTCATTCTCTGACAGATCGATGATGCTTATGGAGGTGTTCTTATCTGTTCTTCATCAGCATACGTGGGTGCCAGGTACACTTTGCTTTCCCTGTTTATTTTGATTCAATCGTGTTCTAGAGATCTGTATGGGGACGGATTCGGGTTTGACAAAACCCTTATGTGTTCTAACATGTGGTATCAGAGCCGACTATACGGACCTAGGATCGATTGATTAAGAACCTAGATCGAGTTTTGACGGTGGAAATAGGGATTTTTGGCTGGAATTTTGGCCGAATTTTCGGCCGCTGACGAAATTTTCCACCGACGAAAGTCAGAGATTTTTATATGGGTGCGATGGGCTCGGAGAGACAATCACGATGACATGTGGATCGTCACTGCCGGTAACCAGACTCGTCTGCCGAAGCCGCGAGTGAGATCCACGCGCCGGAGGCCATTGCAAAAAAAAGAAAAAGAGATTTCTTCATAGCGATGTTGACGTCAGCCCTGTTCCTTGCGGGTCAAGTTTGACCTGGTCAAAGCTGACCGACCCGGGTCAAACTTAACCCAGACCCGGTCAAAGATTCTTGACCCGATCAAGGTTGACCAGACACGAGACCCAATTGTTGACCCAATTTTTTGGCCCAAATGGCCCGATTGGATGAACCGGGTTTAACCCGACTTTGGTTCGGGCCGATTCGATTCGATTAACCTGGTTCGGTTCGGATTTAAAAAAAAAAAAAAAAAAAGGGGGGGGAGGAAGACCAGAAAACTTCAAATGGACCGTGTGGGTTTGTTTGGATGAATTTTGAGATGCGGTTTTTTCTGGTGTGTCTATTTTTTTGTGCTCTTCGTTTTGATATACAATTCAGCATACCTTGGGTAAACAAATATTGTGATTTTGATGGTTTTTTATGTTTTTCAGTTGTTTTGGGAACAGAATCGACTGTTTAGAACGTTTTAATTGTTCCAAAAGCTATTTTTCCTGTTTTGGAACGCCGTTTTGATTGGATTCTATTCTGGGATACCCTAATTTTGCTTGTATTTTTCAAGGCCGACATTTTGGGTATCTAGTTCGAATATTTGGTTGATTTTATGAGACCTGTTAATGACGATTGTGTCACTTTCGAGTGACGTATGGGCGAGTAGAGCATCCGATTGGGCTTCGATTGGTCTTGTTTCTTTCGTAATTTCAAGACCTACCCATTGGTACCTGGTTTGGGGACGTTTAATAATCCCAGGGACCTGTTTTGGATGATTATGCTGCTTTGAGCATATTTGGACTATATTGGGTTGATCATTGCCGCTTTGTTGATAAATATGCATGTCACAACACATTATGGACGATCGATGTGTTTACTTCCACATATATTGCTACATATCTGGTTGAGGAATTATGAGAGGGTAAAATGGTGATCCACCAAAGTAGCCCGTTGAATCCTTTTATGGTTCTGTCAAGGTAGCGGAATAGGTGACATTAGCCCAAAGGTGATGTTGCCAAAGTTTGACGAGGTGATATGCATATGGATTGGAAGGATAGTGGTCTAAGGGGTTGCCCAAAGGTGCTGGGATTTCTGAAAATTACTGATCTCTTCACAGAAAGGCAGTGTGTCCATCCAAAGATAGTGTACTCAAAGAATTTGGGATGCGTGGCCTAGGGGTTTTCTTACCGCCCAAAGGTGGGAAAATTTCTGAAAGTCATCGACATCTCGCAGTAATTACAGTGTGATAAATTATTTTTGAGGTGCATAACCTAGGGGTTTCTCTATCACCTAAGGGTGGAGGGAGATTTTCAAAAGTTGTTGCTATCTCACAGTATTTGTGGTACGATAAAGACGTGTACCTTTGACCCGAAAGGGCAAGAATGCAATGCTGTTGTAAAGAAGTGTTATTATTTGATATTTATCATATTGATTGAATATAACTATGTGTTTGGTGTGTTGATGATAAATGTTTAGAACCACTGATTTTGTGATGATATGTGGATTGAGAGTCCTTGGACAAAAGATTCCCATCGCGGATTGCATTCATTCTCTGACAGATTCATTCTTTGACAGATCGATGCTGCTTATGGAGGTGTTCTTATATGTTCTTCATCATCATACGTGGGTGCCAGGTACACTTTGCTTTCCCTGTTTATTTTGATTCAATCGTGTTCTAGAGATCTGTATGGGGACGGATTCGGGTTTGACAAAACCCTTGTGTGTTCTAACAAGAAGCTGAAGTTGTACATTTGGCTTATCTGTTGGTCAAATGACTTGGATGTTGATCATATGATCCTAAACTCCTCTGTTATGTTATGGAATGCTCAGAGACATTTTTAGCCATCAGTATGTTTTTCGGACTATTGCCAATCCAGGGGCTGCTGATCAAATACCCTAAATTGACCAGATGTTTGCTTTTGGTGCCACTCAGCTCCACAAAAGGTTTCATCACATTTCATTTAAAAAAAAATAAATTAAAAAGTCAAGTTGCTTTGGTAGTGTTTTAACATTTCAACACAGAAGATGAACTTTAAACACAGTTGGTAGTATTTTAACATTTCAAAACCTGGTTTTTTAACTATTTCAGAGTTCTAAATAGAAAAAGCCTCAAAGTGGCCATTTTAAGTAAGGAGAAGGCAATGATTGGGGCTTTTATTTAGAATTCTCAAGGCCTAGTGGTTGGTGCAAGCTGCAATCCAGGAAGCACAGATGCTGTAGTAGCACTTGATGCGAAGAGCAGCAAAGTGAAATAGGGAATCCACAATAGAGAGAGAGAGAGAGCTAGCTTACCTGAAGAGTAGCAGTGGCGACCGGAGATGCAAGGTAGACGGTGATCAAAGATGAAGGTGGGGGGTCGAGGAGATAGCAGCGGTGAGGACATTTCGTGAGAGATTTGGGAAATAGGGTAACTGGAAGGGTGGGAGGATTTAGGGTAGTTTGGTCTTTTTATTTTTAATGTATTAAGGTATAGAGGGTATTTTAGTAACTTTATGTTTTCTGTTAGTTAGATAACGGTGAGTTAACTCGGTGGACTGACTCAGAAGATTTTAAAGATGAGGGGGTGTACATGAAAACAGGCAATAGTTGAGGGGGTGTCTCTATATTTTCCCCTTAATTTAGAGTTTCGGTTGCATTATGTCACTAATATAGTTATAGTTTCTGCATTTAAAAGAAACAAATATGAAAGACCAACCATTATTTAACGGCGACCCATGAGGTCTAGCATCCATATTTGTTACCCAGATTGGGGGCATTTCAACTTCGCATTGGAGCAATTCTTTTGAAGAAAAATTGAGGATTAGAGCAAAGTTTTGAGGAAAAGTGATTTATTAGAGATATCAGAGATAGTGTGATTAGAGCAAAGTTTTGAGGAAAAGTGATTTATTAGAGATATCAGAGACCAGAATGATCAAATAAAAATCTTGAGGATTTGAGAATTATTATGAGATAGTACAACAGAAGTAGAAAGTTAAATCTAGGTCAAATGACTTAGGGTAAAGAACAAAGATAAAATAGAAATAGAAATAGAACAGTGGATAGAACATAATAGAATGACAAAGATAGAGGACATAGATACCCCAGGAATGTTAACTATTGTTTAGAACTGTTAACAATATAGAATTGTTAGCAAAATGATGCATAGTGGGTAAATATTGTGTATTAATAATGTAGAACTGTTGGCAAGTAAGTTTTAAGCATTGATGATTAGATGGATATCTAATTATGTCTATCCTATTTGGTTGCCAGATAAATGGCACCACAAAGGAGAGGAGGAGCACATCAGACTATTCTAGTGAGAGATGGTCCTGACCCAATTACTAGAGCAACATGTTTGGCTGTAGAGGCTGTATAGAGTGGGGAGATCCCGCCCCTTTAGCACCAGGCTATATAGGAGACACTGGGTGGGAGTGTTCCAACACATCAGCATCATATTGAGAGTGTAGCATCTAGTGGGTGTGCTCTACCTAATTTCTCCACAGTGGAGGATACATTATGTAATACCCCGACCCAAGAATTATCTTTTAATATTGTTTATTCTTGAATTTATGGAATGACTAGACTGGATGGAAGGGAATCAATTTTCATGTTTGAAATTGTCAATTTATGGTAAGTTTACATGTATTTATGATTTTGCATGTTCTAAAATGAATTATGAGCATAGGTATGATTGTTGGTCATGTATGACCATATAAGGGTATTTATGTAATTTTATAACCCTTGACCGATGTATATTGACTATGTAAAGATTTTATACACTATGGTACATTTTTATATACTATGGTTTATAATTATAGACTATGGTTTAAAGTGTATGAAATATATGTTTGGTTTACTTTTTGACTCATGGTTTACTTTTTGGTTAAATGAAATAGGAAAACAAGGTCATTATAGGAAACTCACTAGAAAGATTTCAAGTACTAATTCACTATAGGTTGTGAACAAAAGGAAAAGAAGAGTTTTAGTGAGGGTTTAATTGAAAAGTTACAAAGGGAAAAAGAAGACAAAGGAAGGACATAAAAAAGATTTCAAGGAAGATGTAAATTAATGAGGAGATAAAATACGAAAGAAGAAGATAAAGGAAGGGCATAAGGGATATTTCCAGTAAGATATAAATTAATGAGGAGATATATTAGGAAAGAAGAAGGTAATGGAGGGGGCATAAGAGAGATTTCAAGTAAGGTTATATGGGCTTGGTTTTTTTGGGTAATTCAAAGAAAAGTCATAATATTTACAATAATGCCATGAGATATAAACAATCCTTATGAAGAAGCAAACTCATACGATTGAAGATTCCTTTAGCATTTCTAAAGAAGAGAAAGAGGGGAAAAAGAAGAGAAAAGAAGAAAAATGGCTTGGGATTGAGGATTTGAAGAGCGATTTGATGAAATTAAAGGTAAGAAAGCTTAATTTAGTTTTGGTTCTTGAAATTAAATGATGAATCTATGAAATTGAAAGTTTAAATATCTTGCTTAGGTTGCAAAGAGGTTATATCCATGCTGAATTGAAGGGATCTTATGAATTAATAAGGAAATTGAGAGAAAGACGCTTGAATTTGGGGTTTCCCTTGAAAGAGAAGGTATTTATCTTTTTGATTCATTGAATGATCTAATTGGCTTCAATTTGAGTTTTTAAGAGTGTTTAGAAGCCTATTTTGATGTGTTTTAATGGGGGAATGCATGAATGGAAGCTTGGGACAAAATCCCCAATGTTTGAATGAGTTTTCATAAAGTTCACCAAATTTCGGATTTCATTATTTTCGGACAGATTGACCTATGTACAGTAAATATGCCATATTTCACTCATTTCAGATCAGAATTGAGTGATTCTTGATTCTGGTGAAAGACGACTTCCATAGCTTCATTTTTTGTGAAATAAAGGTTTTCCAAAATCTTCTCGGAAGGGAGTCAAAAAATCCCCATTAAGTTACCCCATGTCTTGCTGTATTTTTCTCCTGGGCAGAATGGTCTTGAAAAATGAATTTTTGATTTTTGGGAAAAATTTTATATGGTATGGTTCTATTTTTTGGTCAGTCCTTGGACACCAAAAATGATAGAAAAATGGGTTATTTTGATGACCCTTAGGGCCTCCCGAAGATCAGTTCAAAGTTGGAAGGCCGGGAAGCGATGAAAGGTGAGTAACGATACTCAATTAGGTTAGGACATGTAACTATTAAGCTATGCATGGTTGATGAATGATTTCAATGAATGGATGTCATACTATATGCTAGTATCATATACTATGTATGCATGAAAGATGTAAGGAATGTATGATTCTAAGTAAGTATGTAAGCTCCATGTGAAAGAATGATATGCATTATGTTAGTTATAGACTACGTATGCATGATTGATGTAAAGAATGCATAATGGTATATGAACATGCATACGCAACACAATAAGATGACATGATTATATGAAATGTTTATAGAGATTGAAATGGAGATGACAAAAAAGTATGTATATAAGAATATGACTGAGAATGTGAATGCAAGGTTATGACATTTGAAAATACCATGTTTATACCCCTATGTTTACTATGATGCAAATGGATGAAGGAGTGAAAGATTACATGGAACTAAGAATGAACAAAAGAAAATACCATATTTTGCATGTAAATATGATAGGTTCCTATGTCTCATGTATATACTCATGATATTAAGAATGGATTGGGTTAGGTAATAAAGGATGCATGGTAGAATGTAAGTATGATGGCTCAATGTGATAGGAGATGCTAATTAAACATCAAAGGAATGATGAATGACAAAAATAATAAGAATGTATGATAGATGGTTTATGAGTGGAAAGCTTAAGGCAAAGTTATGATGATGATATAAGTTTATCACACACATATAATACAATGCGAATGATAGAATGAATATACGAGTACATAGGACTATGAATGCACTAAGAAAAGGAATGAATGTATGTACTCTTATTGTACATGCAATTATGATATATATATGCTCCCTTTGTATCATGTACATGTTCATGGTAACGTTAAGGATAGTTATGGAATGATAATTTTAGTACTCAATAAATGTTCAATGAAATGGAATGGAATGAAAGTTATGTACCTAAGTTGTGTATACAACTATGTTAGGTATCTTATGTATCATGTATAAATCATGATGTTATGAATGGTTTATGCAATGACACTTTACTGTACCATGAATGTACAAAGATAGTTATGGAATGGTACTTTTTGTACACAAGGAATGTTCAAGGATAAAGAAAGAAAGTTAAATGAAGCCCTAAGCCAATAAGAAATGGTGTCATAGAGTCGTTGAGGTTAAGGCCAAGGCATGACTAAACAGAAAGGGTAAAAGAGACATTGAGGCTAAGGCCAATATATGACTCGACATAAAGGCAATGAAAGGCGCCGAGCCTACTACCGAGACACGACCCAACACAAAAGAATAACATATACAAAGATATATTGAGGCTAAGGTTAAAAAATGGAATTGGGAAATTTATCAATGGTCAAAGAAATGATAAAAATGATATAAGATGCATGTTGCCCTAGGAATAGTTATGCATTATGTATATGTATAGTTATGTATGATTGTTTATCTTGCTCAATGGACTTTCAAGCTCATTCCATTATTGTTGAATGTTTTTACAGAGCAAGAAGCTGAAGTTGAAAGGAAAGGGTTTAGTAGTTGAGCAAGACCACTCTGACTAATGAAGACCTTTATATTTATGAAGTATATTTAAGGTCAATACTCTAAATGTTTAGATTGTTATCTTGATGAATGTTTTGTTAAAGAATGGTTTAAAAGATGACTGTATTTAATAGGGATAGATGTTAACAGTGTTACTACCTAATGGATTGATATTGAAGTATGTAGGGTTATTAGTTTTAATTTCAATTCCCTAAACTTGGAGATTTCCGTTAAATCTGTAATGGATATTGTGTCATGGATCTCTTGAATAGATAACTGTAATGATTTAGACTCCAAAAAGGTTTATGATCCATGTACAGAATGTATTAAATGTCAATGTTTAAGTTTAAATTGCTCCATCTCCAGTTAGATCCAGTGTCATGAGCTCCACTAGGTCTAGTCATTCTGGGGGTGTGACACATTACCACCTTCGTCTCTAGTGCCAGTATAGGCACAACTTGATATTGTGGGAGCTATCGATGCTCTAGTTGGCACCTTATAAGCACACACAAATGTAGTTGGGGCTAGTCACCTCACTATACATGCTAGTGGTAGCCAATATGCTCCACAGGCCCAAGGGATAGAACTGACGAGGGCACTGGAGCAGTTTCAAAGGTTTAGACCCTAAGGCTTCGAGGGAATTGCGTCTGATCCTTTGTGGCCTCCTACCTACATATAGAGGGTCGAGAGGACTTTCGAGCTATTAGATCTTATAGATATTTAGAAAGTAGCTTGTGCCACATTTAAGCTACAGGGTGAGGCCACCCATTGGTGGAAAGCGACTTGCTAGATAGTTGAGGCAGACCCACAACCATTAATATGGGTCAGATATACAAAGACCTTTTTAGATTAGTATTGTCCAATTAGCCTGAGAGAGAGGATGGAGGTTGAGTTCTTCCAGTTGGCATAGGGTTCCCAGCCCTTGGCAGAGTTTGTAAGGAGATTTGAGGAGCTGTCCATCTTTGCTTCCTATATATTTGCTACTAAGGAGAGTAACGCTCATAAGCTTGAGCAGGGCTTAAGGCACCACATCCGCGCCACTATCTCAACATTCCATTTGGGCACCTATAGAGGGGTACTCGAGTGAGCCCGTATATTTGACTAGGTCTAGAGGTCCTCCACCTACTTAGGAAAAGAGTTAGCGCAAGTGCCCTCAAATCACACAAGATGCCAAAGCGGGTCCTTCACAAAAGCAGTAGAGGACCAGAGACCAGTAGCAAGGCCAAGGGCAGTTACATATGGGTCCATTGGATGTTATAGATGCAGAGTAGTTGGACATGCATACGACTGCCCATCAAGAGGTGGTCAAGATAGTCAATAGAGACAGTAAGGGCAACATAGGAAGCAAATCAGTAGGTAGGACAGATTACTCGGGGAGCCAAGCGTGATTAGAGGCCTAGAGCCTAGGGCAGATTCATCTCGATGACAACAGAGGATGTAGAGGCCTCACCCTCAGTGGTGACAGGTACCTTTGAATTAAGTTAAAGTTGGCTCTACATATGTTTATTTATTGATTGATTGATTTCAAGCATGCTACTAGTACTTCATGCATGAATAGTACAGTAAAAGTGTTACTAAGGTGTTGTGGTGTACGATAGGTATTGTAAGTATTTCAGGGCAGCCTCCATATACTTGTTTGACTTGGGGTCTACATATTCATTTCTTTCCCATTCGTTGGCGGCAAGAGTAAGAGTAGCCCCTAAGCTTATGGCACGTCAGTTGTGCGTAGCCACTCCATTTGGTGGAGTACTATTGACGAACATAATGTACGAGAGATGTCTCATCTACATAAAAGGTAGAAACTTAGCGGTAAATTTAGTACTCCTAAAAATGAGAGATTTTGATGTGATATTGGGCATGGATTGGTTGGCTGCCTATCATGATAGTGTCCATTGCTTTGAAACGGGGTCGTCTTCGGACTTAGAGATGAGAAAAAGTCCACCTATGCAAGAGTGAGTTTGGGGATATCAACGTTACCATTGATATGAAGCCAACGCTTTGTAGTCAATATAGTAGATGAAGGTGAAGGGACCAACATTAGTAGATAGAGAGGTTGCTAGGGATTTATTAGACGTGTTCATTGCCTACCTAGTGGTCTTACCACATGACAAAGAGACAAAGTTCTCTATAGAGTGTGCCAGGCACAACGCCAATTTCATAGGTACCTTATCAAATGGTACCAACATAGTTGAAAGAGCAGTTACAAGCAAGGTTCTAAAACTCGGGTTTCGGCTAGGTTTCGACCAGCCAAAAACCGAGTTTGTCTCGGATTTGATCATATATCGGTCAAAACTTGGGACTTTCTCCAGGCTAAATCGAACCTTTGTTACGAGGCCCAAAAGTTGTTTTGCCCTGGTTCTTGTTGTGCGGCCTATTTTTGACATTTTAAACCCAATCCATGCATTAGTTTCACATAGAGAACACTAAAAGTAATACTTGTGATTTTGATCCAAGTTTGATACTGTATATTGTTCTTAGACATGGTATCGAATAAGGTTTCACTGGAACTTAACTCCTTCAATATAACTGAGATTTAAGCAATCTTGGATTTGTTAGAAAGCTTTGTTTTGATAGCTTTCCAAAAAGTCCAAGATTGATTAAGTCTGATTTATATTGAAGGAATTATGTACCGGTTAAACTTAATTTGGTGTGCGTGAATGTTGTCAAAATCACTCTGAATAAAAATTTTTTTTTGACATCAAACAAATGAATATTTTACTGTACTTTTGGATTTTAGAAATGTTTTACCATCTTAAGATTTATGAAATTTTTAGATTTGAGAAAAACCTCAACATTAGATAGTTGAAAATTGCACCTATCGTCGAAAATCCAATTTTTGTTCTTGAACTAGGGGGTTGACTTTTTTTTCTTTTGGAATTTGATTTTTTAACTATTTTTATTGGATTCAAATGGAGGGTATTTGCTTATTAATGAATAATATCTAAAGTAAATGAAAACATTAACTTAAATGATATTGACTTAACTAAGTGTCTATCTTGGTTTCTGGCATAAATACCTGTCTATCCTAGTTTCAAGCCAAGTTTCCTCTAGTTTCGATGGGCATATGTATCGAAACCATCGAAATATGGTTGAAACCAGTCGAAATTGATCGAAACCATCGAAACCCGGTCGAATCCAGGGATTTTATAAAATCCCCCTTCAACTCATCTCGAAAACCTACGGAACCGAGTTAACTTGGTGGTTTCGATAGGTTTTGGACGAGTTTTTCTTCCATGGTCACAATAGCTCCTCAATAATCGGTTTGTTAGGCCCAGTTCATCCCCATGAGGGGCACCAATGCTATTTGTGAAAAAGAAGGATTGGTCGATGAGAATGTGCATTGACTAAAAGGAGTCGATCAAGGTCACTATCAAGAACAAGTATCAACTACCACGTATAGATGACCTATTTGACCAGCTAGAGGGTGCTAGGGTCTTTTCTATAATAGTAACATCTGCTTGTTGATACAGGCAATGCAAATGTGGTAGGCGATACGTTGAGTAGGAAATCCCAAGGAATTTCAGTAGTACTTTTGACCATTCATCCAGAGTTGCTAGAGGATATGAGAAGACTTGTCTCGAGGTTCATATTAAAAGATTCCAAATCTTTGATGGCAGCGTTGACATTACAACCTACTTTGATCGACAAGATCAGGTCAAAGTAGACAAGTGACCCATCATTGATGAGGATAAAAAAGGAGATAGAAGAGGGAAAGAAGCCAGATTTCATTGTTTTCTCTGATGGGACTTTGAAGTTTCAGGGTAGGTTTTGTGTGCCAAATAATACAGAGCTGAAGCAGATTATTATGAGGAGCACACTACTCACCCTATGTAGTGGATTCAGGAGGTACCAAGATGTATCGTGACCTGAGAGTGGTCTATTGGTGGGACAACATGAAGAGAGAGTGTCACAGAGTACATATAGAGATGCCTGACTTGCCAGCAAGTAAAGGCAGAGTACTAGAGTCCTTCAAGATTTTTACAACCGTTACTCATCCTAAAGTGAAAGTGGGAGCATATATCTATGGACTTTGTCATAACATTGCCCAAGACTAGCAGAGGGCATGAGACAATGTGGGTCATAGTTGACAGGTTGATGAAGTCATCACATTTTCTACCTATTAGGATGGACTAACTAAATAGACAGATTGGCCCAGTTGTATGTGGATGAGATAGTCAGATTGCATGGAGTGCCTGTTACCGTAATATTAGATAGAGATTTTAGATTTGCTTAATGTTTCTAGTAGAGTTTATAGAGGGTGATGGGTAGTCAGCTGAGTTTTAGTACTTTTAAAAATCTTCATCCATAGACAGATGGTCAGATAGAGAGGACCATATATACTCTAGAGGACATGCTAAAAGCAGGTAGCATAGACCTAAAAGGTACTTAGGATGAACATTTACCATTGGTGGAGTTCACCTACAATAATAGTTATCAAGCAACCATTGCTATGGCACCGTATGAGGCACTTTAGGTGAGAGGACACTACTAGAATCAGAGATTATATAGAGGACCTATGCTATGGTCAAGTTGATTCAAAAGAGAATCAAAGCAGCACATTGTCGACAGTAGAGCTATGTAGATGCCAGAAGGAAAACACTGGAGTTCACAGTAGGTGATATGGTTTTCCTAAGGTTGGAACCCATGAAGGGATTGATGAGATTTGAGAAGAAGGGCAAGTTGAGCCCAAGGTATGTCGGACTGTTTGAGATTCTAGACAGAGTTGGATAAGTTGCCTACAAAGTTACCTTACCACCGGTATTGTCCAACATACATAACATTTTCCACGTGTCGATGCTCAAGAAGTATCTACCAGACCCGTCTCAGATTCTGAGTTATGAACCATTGTAGCTGACGGAAGACCTATCTTAAAAGAGGCACCAGTACAGATATTAGACCAGGAGGACCAGATTCTCTGGGGCCGCACCATATCCTATGTGAAAGTGCTCTGGATGAAACATTCAGTCCAAGAGGCATCATAGGAACACGCAGAGGACATGAGGTCTATATATCCCCAATTATTTGATGACTAGATACGTGTGAATTTCGTGGACAAAATTTAAATAAAGGGGAGGATTTCATACCCCATACCTAGCCAAGTATTTAATATTGATTTTTTATAACTGACATGTGCTTGATAGGTTCAGTTTGACGGAATAGTGTGGACCTTATTGGTATTCCATAGTAAAGAGAAAGGGTTGTCAGTTTTGCAGTTTAAGGTGAAGCAGCGGCTACACGTGATTTTAGAGGACCATTTAGTTAGAGTTTGGGAAAGCCCCAAAATACGAAAAACGGTTATAATAGAGTAATCTTCCATATCAATTAACAATTGGATCCATAATGGAAGAGATGCGGCATATTTAATAGTTTTTGGTCCACTAAGTCATATATTGGTCGATGCCAGTAAGCTTAACCAGTCAACCGGATTGCATCAGTCGACCTATTGGCCGAATGACATGGGACCGAGTGTTTAAGTGGTTAAGGCGGGCTACCTACCGTTTGACCAGAAGCTCATGGTGGTCGACTGATAGAGTGCGAATTAGACGTATAAGTTACGTTTGTTAGAATAAATCGATCCGAATAGGGACAAAATCCCAAAAGCCAGGATCTCCATAGGACGTTCAAGAACACAATCAAATAAATAATAGAAAATAGGGATAGAACCACTGACCTTGTTTCGCATCCATAGTGATGATGATTGCAGCGGAAAATAAAGAACAAAGATCTAGGTGCTTCCCCTCTATTCCCAAAGTAACTGGCCTGATGAGAATATCGTATGCGCAGGGACGATGAACACTGAATATCTTCATCTCTTTCCAGAATGCACTCCTCAATAGTGATTGAGAATAATTAGTTGTGATGGGCAGAGGGGGGAACTAGCTCTCCTTATATAGTAATCCCTATAGGGTCTGACTCATCACAGTCCCAATAGGAATCTATCTGGCCCACACTAAGCCAATCCACATTAGACTTCTAATATAACTTAATGACCCCACTTTATTAAACCAAAACCCTAATTAGCCTGGTTTAGGGATTTAATTATGTCCATATGGAATTTTATTAGAACTAAAATTCTAACATTCTCCCACTTGGACTTACATTAAATTCCTTATTTTTAAAAGGATTTAAAAACAATTTTGACCAAAACAAATCACAGGCTAACAACTCTTTAAGAAAACTTTATGTGCACAATTTTTAAAATAAATTGGTCTAGAGGTCATATTAGAAAGTCAATCCTATCCCATAGAGTTTTAGACACCGAATCATGGTGGTAACTGCATCTATGATCAAGCGACACAGAGCCTTTCATGGTCACGAGAGCCCTCAATTCTACTAACATGGATGTAATGTGGTAGTGCGGCAATACTCACATAGTGATTCCTTACGTATTATCAATTTGTCTCCAAAATTTCTCTTCTTTAAGTGGCACAGGCTCACTAGAGAAATAATCTTTATGATTCTAACGAATCTGTATGTCTCATCTTGAATAACTCGAGTTTTACTTTATGTGTTACAAGACATACCTTTAGGCTAATAACTTAATGCCCCAGCCTTGCTTAAGGTTAGCACATTCCTTAATTCTTTAAAACTAGATATATATATGCATCATGTCAATAAATGAAACACCCAAGTGTTCAAAAGAATTTTGCATGCAATGACAACTGATACATATAAGCCAAGATTTACCACACAGTAAAAATTACAGATGAAAAAAAACTTCATTTTACAATGGAGCAAAACAACTCTCACTAACCAACCGCATCCCATGATGCACCTAAACCCATGCTTATGACATGTCTTTCAAAACACAAGGGCGAAGACCTTAGGTTAGGGGATCTATAACTATATCATCTGTATCAATATGCTCCACTGCAATGTCACCTTTCTTTACTGTCTCCTTTATGGTCAAACACTTGACCTTCATGTCCTTAGACCTTCTAAGTTCTTTATTGTTGTTTATAAACAATACAGCAAAACTGTTATTACTATATATCTAGATGGGTCTATCCATAAAATCTAAAATGGTCAACTATTTTATGAGATTCCTGAGTCAAATAACCTGAGTAGCAGCCCCATGGCATGCTACAAACTTTACTTGTATAGTCAATGTGGTTACCAATGTCTGTTTTGTACTGTTCCATAATACTATCCTTCCTGCCATCAGAAAAACATAACCAGATGTAGATCTCCTATCATTCTCACAGCTAGCAAGGTCGGAATCTATATGACCCACTAGCTTGAGTTCAGGAATGTGTCTTTATGTTACATATAATCTTTTGTCCCCTTCAAGTACCGTAATACTTTCTTGGCAGCAACCCAGTGGTTAAGACCAGGATCTGACTGATATCTGCCAAGAAGACCCGTCACAAAGGTAATATCCGATCTGATACAAACCTGAGCATACATGATACTACCTAGTGCGCTAGTATAAGGCACCTCATTATGTCATCCTTCTCAGCTTCATTTTTTGGGCACTGTATCGAGCTCAGTTTGAGAACATGAACATTCCCAGATTTGCAATCCAGCATACTGAACCTCTCCTGAATACGATCAACATAAGTCCTCTGAGAAAAACTTAGTAAACGGCGAGAACAATCCCTATAGATCTCAATGCCAAGGACAAAGGAAATCTCACCAAGGTCCTTCATGTCAAATTCCCTAGATAATAGTTGCTTTCATTTATGCAACATCCCTAGGTCACCTCTAGCAAGCAGGATGTCATCCATATAAACTACGAGAAAATAGAATTTGCTCCCACTGACCTTGTGATATACACTGATCCGCTTTGTTTTCCACAAAATCGAATAAAGTCACAACACTGTCGAACTTCAAATACCACTGCCTGGAAGCTTGTTTGAGACCGTAAATAGACTTCTTAAGTCCACGCAAGATGGTCTCAACCATCCACCGCAAGACCCTCAGGTTTAATTCAACAAGCTCCCAAACATCATTATGTTTCATTGATTTCACCTCATCTCTTATTACATCAAACCACAAATCTAACTGAAGACTAGAAACAGTGCCCGAATAAGTATCTGGATCAACTACACAACCTATGTCGTAGTCATGTTCTCCCAGATAGACCTCATAGATAGATGGTATAACTGAATTTCTCTTCCTGATGGATTGCCGTAATGGTGCTACCACTGCCTCACCCTGAATCTGAGGAATCTCAGCTGGAACTGCATCAATGATGGGATCCTCAACCGCATCCTGATTAAGAGGAATCTCATCAGGTGCTACATGAATGTTAAGGATCGTATCAATATCAGGATCCTGAACTCCTGTAGGTGTAACCAATGGCATAGTATGCCCCACATCCGTCTGAATAGGTAGAAGAATAGGTACTAAAGTATCGACCATATCATTATCTTGAACAGTCTGAGAACAATCATTCTTTTCGTCCACATCAAATTCCAAAAACTTTGCTGTCTATGAGTCCACAATCCTAGTGCCTTCGCAGGGATTATAAAATTTATATCCCTTCGAATAATCTGGGTAGCTAACAAAATAGTAATGAGTAGTCCTAGGATCCAACTTGTTCAAAGTTGGATAATATAGTTTTACTTCTGCAGGGCACCCTCAAACTCTAAGATGGTTTCTGGGTTTAGTAACTACATGGTTAAGGATACAAAGAGTAGTTTTCAAAAACTTCTCCCATAAGAACTTAGGTAAAATTTATCTTACTAATCATACTCCTCACCAGTGCGGTTATGCCTTTCGGCGACACCATTTTTCTCAGGACTTCCTGGCATAGTAAACTGACCAACTATCCTAGAGTCCTCTTAGTATTTGGCAAATAGGCCCTTAAGCTATCCAGCATCGCCATGTCTGCCATAATACTCACCCCCACGATCGGATTTAACAATTTTAATAACTTTCCCCAACTGTTTGTCAACTTCAGTCCCAAAAATCTTGAACTTGTCAAGAGATTCAGGCTTTTCTTTAATTAACAACAGATAGCCATATCGGGAGTAGTCGTCTGTTAAAAGTGATGAAATAAAAAATTTCTACACAATGTGGCTAAATAGGGACCACTGATGTCAGTGTGAATGACCTCCAACAGGTCAGAACTATAGACTACAGTTTTCTTCTTTATCTTGGTCATTTTTTCCTTACATCAGTCTACATAAGTTTCTAGATAACTTTTGAGAGTAGGTAGGATGTCAGACTTTATCAGTCTTTCCACTTTTGCCTTAGAAATATGACCTAACATCTTATGCCACAATGTGAAAGACCGTTCTTTAGGTAAGAGTCTTTTGGAAACAACGTTTTTAACATTATGAAACACGTAGCTATCATAGGGAGATAAACACAGTCTGTACAATCCATTGGACGTAATGCAGGAACCAACTTTATTTGAAACAAATTTATCATACTGTTCTTTATTTCAAAATGGTAACTAACAATGTCCAACACTGAAATCGAAATTAAATTCCGCTTGAAGGATGGTACATAAAAAGTATTCTTTACAGTTAAATTAAAACTAGAAATTAGTAATAAAATGATATCTCCCACGAACTTTACGTCAATCATATCCATCGTTTCTTATGACAAGCCTTGATTCATCCTGATTTGGCCTCTTTCGGTTTATGAATCCCTATATGGTAAAAGCAACTTAGTTAGTTACCCCGCCGTCTAGCTTCCAAGTACTGGATGAGGCTTATGATAGATTGGATTTACAAACAAAAGCCAAAGAATCGTTACCTGATGGCCTGGGTTTTGATAACCAAGTCTTGTATTTGTTGCAATCCTTCTTTATGTGACCCTTCTTCTTGTAAAAGAAGCAGCAATCACTCTCTTTCTTGAAAGAGTCTTTCTTAGGTCCCAAATTGTTAATCCGATCGCACTCTTTATTGGTAGACTTATGAGTATGGTTTTTAGACTTTTCACTCTCATGGGATTTGAAAATAACAAGTAGTTTATCTTCTTCGGATACAATCCTAGAAATAAGGTCATCGATACTCCAGACACCATCCTGGGAAACATAGTTGGTTTTGATGATGTCAAAATCAGAAGGTAGGGTATTCAGAACTTGATGAACAATCAAGGCATCAGGAAGAGCAATATTCAAGGCTTTGATTTTGGTTTGATAGTCAATCATCCAAACAATATAATCCCTAACACCCCCAGAACCATGATATTCTATATTAAATAGCCCTTACAGAAGTCTCCCAATCTCAGCATTCGATGAAGCTTGGTATCTCTTGGAAATTGCATCCAGCAATTCCCTGGCAATACATTTATCAGGTAGACCACTCTTAAGGTGTTCTGGTATCGACCTCTTTATAGATGGTATAGCTAAGCGATTACTCTTTTTCCATGCAGAATACACAAGTTTTTCATCCTCAGTACTATCAGCTGTTAGGTCCATTGGTTTATCTATAACAAGGGACGTATGCACATTTGCCATCTCCATGGAAAACATAATGCCCTCTTTCCACTTCTTAAAATTTGACCCAGTAAGAATCTCAATAGTGACCGTGTTATTATTGACAGAAAAGATGACTGAAAATTTAAACAATGAACAGTACAATAATCAGCATGATGCAAGTACAGCTTGAAACCTTATAAGCTAATGAGAATTTTACACACATCATTGTGAAAACACCTTTGGGCTGAATTCTCAATATGCAATTGTAAAAATCCCTACATACCAGTGGCCATGGGAATACAGCTCAACTTTCAAAATCCACCACCTTTGGGTGTGTAGAATTCTAGGGTCAGCCTATTCATATGCATACTGTATATGTACCCCTTCAAGTACCAATACATGATCACCACCTTTGGGTGTATGACCACACATCAAAATTGAAGGACATCCCACAACTGTATAAGACCAGTGTTTCACAAATTCAACAAGGAAGGTCGCTTTGGCGGCTGCATCCTGTCGAACCCATGGAACCCTCTCTTGGGATATTCCAAAATTACTTACATCCTTAAGCAAATTGTGTTATTTTATAATTTATGACAAGGGGCTTAACTGTCTCAAAATTAACACAAATATGCCAACAGTATTGTTCATCAAAGTAGGTATTTCAGCAAGTCAAAAAATTAGTTCGGTTCCCAATGGAACGAATCGACAAATTCCAGAATAGGGCATACATCAAAAGAATACCAAGAATATTTAAAATATGCATATCTATTTTTAATGTCTTAAAACTAACACAAAATCCAACGATTCTGTTCATCAAGGTAGGTATTCCAGCAAGTCAGAAATTGGTTCGGTTCCCAATAGAATGAATCGATAAATTACATAAAAGGGCATGCATCAATAGAATACCAAAAATATTTAAATATGCATATCTGATCAAAACAGAGGGCACCACTGTGTAGAGCACAGAAAAACAGAGCCAACGCAAAAAATGGGACCCCAAAAGGAGTCTCGTAGCCCCCAGAAAGCTCGGTCAAAGTTCAAGTCCAAATCCGGTTGACTGTACTGGTCAAACCGGTCCGAAAAGTCAAACCAAATCAATTTGGCTCAACCCCGGTTCGAGTAAACCGGTTCAGACCCAGTCCAACCGGGTTCGGTCACCTTTGACAGGGTTAGAATTCGGGTCGGGTCTTCGGGTTGGAAAACGGGTCAACCTGACCCGACGGCGCACGTTAGCAGATCTTATAACTGGCAGGGGCGCACGATAGCAAACCCCGTAAAACTTTTTTTTTACTTCTGCCGGCGAGTGAGATCCACTCGTCGCTTCCGCCGGCGCGTGAGAGCGCGTCCGGCGGCCGCCGGTGGTGATCCACCCACCGGAATTCTCAGCGTCCCGAGTTCTATCCACCCATGTGGTTTATTTCGACTTTTGTCGGAGAAAAAATCCGACAGAATGCTAGTATCCGTACGGGTTTTTCAAAAAATTGAAAAAAACCCTAAAAAACTTGATTCGAACAAAAAAATTTTCGATTCCCTTATTATGTTCTATTATTTTGAATCTATATAGGTTCAAGAACGGATCTATGGAGGCTCTGATACCACATGTTAGAATAAATCGATCCGAATAGGGATAAAATCCCAAAAGCCAGGATCTCCATAGGGCGTTCAAGAACACAATCAAATAAATAATAGAAAATAGGGATAGAACCACTGACCTTGTTTCGCATCCATAGTGATGATGATTGCAGCGAAAAATAAAGAACAAAGATCTAGGTGCTTCCCCTCTATTCCCAAAGTAACTGGCCTGATGAGAATATCGTATGCGCAGGGACGATGAACACTGAATATCTCACTCTCTTTCCAGAATGCACTCCTCAATAGTGATTGAGAATAATTAGTTGTGATGGGTAGAGGGGGGACCTAGCTCTCCTTATATAGTAATCCCTATAGGGTCTGACTCATCACAGTCCCAATAGAAATCTATCTGGCTCACACTAAGCCAGTCCACATTAGACTTCTAATATAACTTAATGATCCCACTTTATTAAACCAAAACCCTAATTAGCCTGGTTTAGGGGTTTAATTATGTCCATATGGAATTTTATTAGAACTAAAATTCTAACAAGGTTTTGATTCATTTTAAGTTGTTACAAAAGTCATAAAAGAGAGAGAAGAGAGAGGAAAGAAAAGATAATAAGCAGGAGAAAGATGAAAAGAAAGGTTTCAGGCTTGTGATTCAAGTTGCAAGCTGTATACGTTGGAAATCGCCACTTGCCCACGGTGATGACGACAATTGGACATGGACAACATTGAAGCTTCAGTCGCAACAAGAACCTTGAAAAACCCCCCATAAAAATGACCAAAAAGACCTCAAGAAAAATAAAATACGAAAAAGAAAAAAAAAATAGAGAGAGTATGGATTGCTTAACGGACGAAGCAAGGACGTCTGGCTTTGGTGAAAAAACCTACCTCATCACTAAGTGATAAATTAGGGAATTCAATAGTCGGCTTCATCTATTCCATAGTGTTGTTTAATAGGGCTGAGGAAACAGACATTACATAACTTCTAGTGATTCACTTAACATTATCCATACAACTCTTCCCACGCACAACTCCTCCTTCCACTCACTACAACATACTCATTAACCTGGATGAAATTTTGCTAGTGTATGCTCCTTCTACAAGGCTGGCAGCCAATGCAAATGGAATAATTCAGTTCCCCGTTGGGTTTATAAATACCCTCCTAGGTTTTATTATTTTTTTAAATACCCTTAAAGATACCATTTTCCTTGGCTGCCAGCCTTGTAGTAGAAACATTCAAAATTTTCCCATTAACCTATACCATAAACCCATAATATAATATACCTAAATATAACCTACAATAACTAATGGTTCACCCATTACATACATAACAAAAAATGTTTCGTGTTTCTACGTTTGGCATATCTCAATTATCTTCTGCCGAAATTTCCGTGAATAACAACTGTGTTATCTTTTCTATGCCTAAACTTTTCTTACCAATTCTTGCTATGAGTACATTTCGGAGTTTCCCCTCCTCTCAAAGTTTTCCTTCCATGGTCTTGCGTCATGACCCAAAAGTCTCAAAGTTCATTTCAAGAATAGAAATTTGAATTGTTTCTTGAACCAGCCATATGGGTGGTTAGTCTGACCTAAAAAAATGTATGGCTTAGGTTTTTCATAAAAAAAAATTATTTTCTTAAATTAAATAAAACTTCAGGACATTAGCTTTTTAATTGTTAAAGTTAATATAAATAGTTTAGTTGTCACCTATATCTTCTTTAGGAACTTCTTTTTGAACAAAATGTGAATTTTATTATAGGTAGAGTTGGATACAGGACTCAACCTGTATAGTAAGGCCTACCAATCATAAAAATTTTGGTCTCACATTAATGAAAAGGTCATAAAAAATTAAAATTTTTAATTCGAAGGAGTTTACACCAAATTTCCCTCAAACTCCGTTTGGTTGCAAGGGAAATGGGAAAGGGAAGGGAAGTGAAAGGAAATTTATTTTTTCCTTTTAAGTCGTTTGGTTGCAACTGATGTGAAGTTGTTTGGTTGAATTGATATAAAATCAATGCAAATTTTTTTTAAATTTGTAATTCAACCCACTTTATTAATTTTCACTAAGGCTCTTTCTTAAAAAAATTAAAAAACATACATTAAATTTTTTAAATTCAAAAATTGAGAATCACTAGAAGCTTTTAGCCATTTAGAGACGGACAAAACCTCCCTCATTTTTCATTTGTTGGTTATAAAATTTATTTAGAGACTAACAAAACCTCCCCCATTTTTCATTTGTTGGTTATAAAATTTTTTCCCTCTATATAAATTCAAACACCACATTCAAAACCTCCACCATTTCCATGCAATAACTATCACCATCCATTCTCTATTTCGGTTCCACCATGACCCATCCCATTGTGTTGCTTGGACTGCTGGTAGTAGCATACTTTAGTGTAAGAAAAATAATGCTTTTACATTATCCATTTATTTCAATGTGATTATAGTTTGTCCCTTTTTTACCTTATTTGGTTGATATGTTTTTCTGTTGAAATTGTAGGGTTCTTCTCAAGCTGAAAATGCTTTTTCAAAGTACTGGGAAGACCATATTGGTCTTCCACACCCTCCACATTGGTTAGCTGCAAAGGATTCTCCATTAAGTCTCGTTCAGACATCAATGTTTATGAAACTTATAGAGAAAAATGAATTGGCTTCCAACCTGCATTTATTCTGTAAGCAAGCTAATGTTGCTTGTTCTTCAAATGCACAAGTGAAGAAGATTACATATGACACTACTCTTCCACCAATAGCCCAGTGGAATGGTGATAGAGTGAAATATGAATACGTTCCAAATGAAGGACCCCTATCAGTTGCCACCCAAGGGGGATTACCATTTTTTCGGGAGTCAATGGTGAAAGAAGGAGCTTTCATGCCTGTCCCTGATTTAAGAGACCCAGTGTCCTATAAATCCTTCTTGCCAAGACGTTTGGTATCAAAAATTCCATTTTCATTTTCCCGGATCAAGGAATTGAAGAACCTTTTTGGTGTGATCGATGAATCAAACATGGATGGGTATATTCAAGACACTCTTGAGATATGCGAGAAGAGCCCCATTCGAGGTGAGCAATGCACCTGTGTGACTTCCGCCGAGGATTTCATAGATTTTGTTGTTGAGAAATTAGGGCACCATGTCGGTGTATGGAGTAGTGAGAGCATTGAAGGATCTTATGAGAATGTCACAATTGGAGAAGTGAAACTCATCTATGGAAACCTCTCTGAAGCACCAATCATATGTCATAGTCTACCATTCTTATTTCAAGTTTATTATTGCCATGTTTTACAGAAAGTAAAAATATATGCAGTTGATATACATGCTCGAAAGGAAGTGAATCATGCGATCATGGCATGCCATTATGACACATCAACTTGGAATCCAAACCATCTTGCTTTTAAGCTGTTGGGTTTTGGCCCAGGCTTAATTGAAGTTTGTCATTGGATAAGCGAGAATGGAATGGTCTGGACAAAGAGTCTGGGTTGAGTAACATTTGAAGACTTGATTATCTTATAGTTCTCTTGTTTTGTGTTAAATGTTACAGCTTATGCTATTTGAAGGATAAATAATGACCTATTGTGACTTGTCATTAAGTTTCAATATAATTATGGTCTCAATTGTCCAGCATAATTTATGACAACTTGAAATCTCCGGTAAAATTTTTAGTCAAGCATGCCGAGTACATCAACAAAAGCCCATATGCAAACAAGTCTATGAGGTAATATTTTACTTTATTCAGATATCCTACTTGAAGTGAAAACTTTCTAAGTAAAATTTTGCTTGGAAAAAGTGGCAAACAATTTTTGGCACGTCCGCTGAGACCCTCTAAAGCCTTGGAATGGTTGATGGAACTTAATTTTAAGAGGAAGGGTTCCCCACCCACACTAAACAATATTGGAATTACCCAAACTTTACAAATTGTTATAAAAAAGGATAATAATGACACATTTTAATCATTATTTCATACAAATTAATCTTAGGTGAGCTGAAAACATGAAAACAACACCTGATTCTTATTCTATTACCCATGGGATAGTACTCAGGATTATCTTTCCAATGGCACCGATTTGTAATTTTTTGACCACCCGACTAAAGTTATAATAGATTTACATTTTAGGGTATTTTGACCAGATGCGGTTGAACCGGTCAAATCCTCCACAACCTGGTTAGGTCCACCTAGGGTTGGCCAAGGGGGAGGACCCAAATGTGGCCCAAAATTGTGATTTTGTCCCAAATAGAACCAGCCTGGCTTCTTGGGCAGCCTCTTGGATGGCTCAAACTCTCCTTCTACAGGTTCCTTGAGGAGCCTCTGGCCGTTCCAGTTGGAGCTGCCTTAAAGCTCCTATGGGCTTTTTGGGTACCTCCAAATCAGTTAAAATCCTAGTGGGAATGAGGTTAGGGGTTAGTAGCCTATCGTATTTCCTAGTTAAAAACATTTATTTTTGACCGTAGGATCACTATCCAACCCATCCTAATGCCTTGATTCCTCCTACCCTTTATTTATAGGTACGTGGATTCTACTTGGGGTAATTCAATCCCAATCCTTGATGTAATAAAGCCTGATACATATCAGAAGTAACCCCCAATGACAAGACGACATGTGTAATAAACCCAGACCAAAGGTAACTCACGAAATACATGCCTGAGGCCTAAATAAACTGCCAGCCCTCAGCCCCTCACACTGGATCCATGAATAAGGAACTTTACAAGTGGCCTGCAAGAGGGATGACTCGAATTTTTATCCTCTCCTATTACAGCACGGTGTAGTAGCGCATCGTGCGGTAGCTGCAAAGGCCATGTGCACTATGTGGGGTCCACTGTGCCACATGGCCTTTGCAGCGTCGCACGATGCGCTACTGCACCATGCTGTGACAGGAGAGGATAACAATTCGGGATGACGACTCCTCATTATGCCAGTTGCTAATACGGACAAATTCCATTAACCGTTCCTACTTAGATCTCCGTCAGCCTTAGGAACACTTGACTCAAAGAACAGAAGGGACAGTCCAGGAGGACCATATAAATAGAGTTACAGTACAGAAGAAGGGGTAAGGTTCACTCTAATCCGACTCAGTCTATCTTGTCTGTTCTTGAATACTGTTATCGGCCTTTTGTCTTCGACCTCGATAACTTCTGTATCTCTAAGATCTGATTTAGGCATTGAAGAATCCCCATTAGGAATCAACTCTAGGCCACTCTTCTGCTCTGTCTCCTAGTTTTTTTGTGTGCAAGCTTGGATCCCAACAGATTTCGACAATAACAAATCCTAAATCCAAGGGATGGGAATAGCCACTTCAGATTACATAATCTTTCCTTAGGTGGCAATCAAGGTTCACCCCTCCCCTTGGATTGGGTGAATATTCACCATCCAAGGGGGGACATACCTTTGCTAAAAGATAGCATATGTAGCCTTGATCGACTTTGAAAAACCCAAAATATAATGGTGGGTTAGGATACATAAAATCTTTACCCCTTAGGTGTTGAAGAAATCTTGATAATTCCAGCTTCCTTAGTGGAGGGTGGGTTAATCTTGGCCCTAATCTATACATAGATCCTACGGTTGAAACAAAAGACTACAAATTGAATCCCCTTTGGTCTTGTGGCAAACAAATCTTTCATTAGAAAGACTTGCCACTTTGTTGGGCTAATTTTAGACCTTGGATTTAAATCTTTGCATCCAATGTTTTTGATTAATCACTACCACTGGCTTGCCTTAAAAACTAGAAGATCTTGGAGGACTAATCTTCGCCCTCTATGTAGCCCTTATGTCTAATGATTGACATTAGTTCCTACCATTAGTTGCCACAATTAGAGAGGGGTACGTGATTCAACTCTATAAATAGAGGCCTCCCCCTCCCCATTCCAGGACACACTTGAATGCACTAGAGAACACTCTTGAGTGAAGCATGATTTCTTGGCTCTTGTGAGATGCACTAGATAGAGAGAGAGAGAGAAAGTCTATGCTATGCCACCAAAGCTCCAGGTAATTAACCCCAAACTTTTGGATGGATGTCTAGTGAAGGTATAATATCTTCTCCTCCCCTCTTTACATTTTTTTGTTTATTTTTGTGAGATCCCATCGGGGGTTTCAGGTCCCATTTGGGATTGAACCGGGTTTGAGGTCTTAATGAAATAGAGTCACCACCTAGATAGATGTCTAGGACCCAAATATATGACAATATTACAAAACTATTGAGTACACTCTGAACTAATTCAACCAATGGTCGGGTTCATGTCCGGTTATGGTCCAACTTAGGAGTGCTCTCATGGTTGAACCCACACGTTATCGTTCTATTGTTGGTGCCCTCCAATATGTCACCATGACTCAGCCTGATGTATCAATTCATCAAACAATCAACAAACTTCAAATAAAATATTAGTTCTTCAAAGAAGAATCATTGTAACAAACGAGATTGACAACTCTCCCCTAGGAACTGAAGAATAGGAATCTAAGAAAATATCTGGTTGATCTAGATATGGGGATTCTTCACAACGATGTTTGATTTTAATGCAATTAGAGCATAGAAGCGAAGATCGATTCTCATATATAAACCAAACAACTAGAGAATCTAACTATCACAATAAAATTCTAACTGAGGAAGCAAGTCCATAAGAAAATGGTACAGGTACGGGTGTCAAATAAACCCAGCCAACCCGAGTCCATCCTAATCCATCCGGAGTCTGACCCTGTATTAAGGATCAATCAGGCCTGGTCCGGGCTCTTGTAAACCGTGGTAGGGCCGGGCTGGGCCTGGGCTGAATTAAAGGACCTTAGGATTGAGTTAGGCTTTAGGCCAAGTCAGGACCAACCCGGCCGTTGAAACTTCATCACAGACCAAGTCAAGGGTAATCGCGACTGATTCTTGACAACCTGAACTCTGGATTCATCGAAAGAGAGGTAACCAAAAAACAGTTTTTTAAAAAAAGGGCGCGGGGTTCTTTTTTATAAAATTTAAATTTTTAAATGATACTAGACCTTTTGTTAAATCGAATAGAATAATTAATATTCGAAATCCGGTTATTTAATCGAATTCAAACTCTATAACAGATTTTATATATCTGCCGAACAAGTAAATAATTATAGAAAGGCTAAACAAGTTGTTTGAAACAATTCAGATCTTCTAGGGCACAGTTGCCCATAGCGGTCTGTGTGGCGTAGACTGAGTCGTGTGCACAAAGATCATTTTACCCCCGCTCGGGCAAGGTATTTGGGTAGGGGTAAAGTGGTCTTTATGCGTGCAGCTCAGTCTACGTCGCTCAGGCCGCTACGGGCAGCACGCCATAGAGGATCTAGATCCTGTTTGAAATCATGTTTTACAGAAGAACGGTGTTCAACTAGTTCTTCTAAGGATCAGGCACCTCTGTAGCGCGGCATATTGTGCAGCGCACATGTTACATTTACAGAGCCATGATGCCCACACCAACACACATCCCAACGCGCATCGTGGCTCTATAGCCGTTGGACGTTGCATATCGTGCCGTGCTGCAAAGGAGCCGGATCCTTCTTCTAAGGACCCGGATCCTCTCCTGTGCATCAGTCTCTGCAACGTCCATCTGATAGCTGGGTGTATTACGACACGCACCCTAACCCTGAGTGCCTCCAGCTGTCATATGCGCACTAGAGTGGCTGGCACGCTGGGGAGGATTTTTTTCCTTATTGGTTTGGAAGCTCAAAGCTTCATTAAGGATTTTCGGATTTCATCCAATAAGTTTCCTCATGATCTACAAAGGGATTCGTATTTTTTTTTAGGGGAAAAGAATGCTATCTAATTGCGTGTGGCACAAGGCTCGTGTGCCTAGGCATAGGGCAGAACACTGTCGTGACCCTATGAAAAGGCAAAAATCTTCGAGCGCATGACAGTCATTGCACACAATCCTATGTCTAGGCGCAAGAGCCACATGCCGCATGCGACCAGGTAGTTTTCTCTTTCCCTTTTTTAGAAAAAAAAAAATTCAATTTGATGGTGAACCAATTTCTTTTCATAAAGATTGAGATGTGGATTGGGCTCGGGTTTGGGGTAAGTCAGGATCAGCCCGGCCCATTGACACCCCTAGGTACAAGAATCGAAATTCCATCATAGATAGGGATGTAAACGGATTGGATTCGGCTCAGATACGGATCGGATGTGATCAGATCAAGATATTCTCTGGCCGAATATGAATACCTCTAAACAGATTCGGATGCGGATCGAATTCGGTTTTTTGACCATCTGTTTACATCTCTGCCTTGTGTAACCTGGACCTTCCTCCCCCTAGCGGATACAATTCACTCTCTATCTATATCTCTTAGATCATGATTTTCTTTTTCTCATATTCTAGAATCTATTGAATCTTTAAAAACCCTCAAGATCATTATTTACTTAATTTTTTTATTATTAAGTATTCAAATTTCTCTAAATGAATACAGATGTCCCTAAACAGATATGGATACCGATCGAATTTTCAATTATCCATTTACTTCTTTAATCATAGACTAAGTCACGGGTAATCGCGACTGATTCTTGACAACCTGAACTTTGGATTCATCGAAAAAGAATAAAACGACAACTCCCCGAAGAAGAGAGTGCTTAATAGATAAATTTCCACCAAAGACACCTCTTTTCTAGCCAAAGAAAAGCTAAGGCACTTCTTTTTGACTGGAAAAGTAAGCACGTGCTTCCATTTAAAAATTAAAATTGTTAAATGATACTAGACCTTTTGTTAAATCGAATAGAATAATTAATATTCGAAATCCGATTATTTAAATCGAATTTGAATTCAATAACAGATTTTATATATCTTCCGAACAAGTAAATAATTATGAAAAGACTAAGCAGGTTGTTAAAAACAATTCAGATCCTCTAGGGCGCAGATGTTTGTAGCGGCCAGTGCGGCATAGACTGAGCCGCGTGTGCAAAGATTGCTTTACCCCCGCTCGGACAAGGCATTTGGGAAGGAGTAAAGCGGTCTTTGCACTTGCAGCTCAGTCTGCACGGCTCAGACCGCTACGGACAGCATGCCATAGAGGATCTAAATCTTGTTTGAAATCATGTTTTACAGTTTCAACAGTAGATACCCTACAGAAGAACGGTGTTCAACTAGTTCTTATAAGGATCAGGCGCCTCTGTAGTGCGGCATATTGTGCAATGCACATTTAACATTTACAGAACCATGATGCCCATGCCAGCACACATCCCAACGCGCATCGTGGCTCTATAGCCGTTGGACGTTGCATATCGTGCCGCGCTGAAGAGGAGACGGATCCTTCTTCTAAGGACCCGGATCCTCTCCTGTGCAGCAGTATCTGCAACATCCATCTGATAGCTGAGAGCATTACGACACGCACCCTGACCCTGAGTGCCTCCGACTGTCATATGCGCACTAGAGTGGCTGACACGCTGAGGAGGATTTCTTACCTTATTGGTTTGGAAGCTCAAAGCCTCATTAAGGATTTTTGGATTTCATCCATTAAGTTTCCTCATGATCTACAAAGAGATTCATATTTTTTTTAAGGGAAAAAGAATGCTACCTAGTTCCATGTGGCACACGAGCCAGCACAGGGCAGAACAAAATGATTGCCATTACCCTATGGAAAGGCAAAAATCTCTGAGCACATGACAGTCATTTCACATGGCCCTATGCTTAGGCGTAAGAGTCACACATCGCATGCTACCAGGTAGTGTTCTCTTTCCCTTTTTTATTAAAATATATATATATTCAATTTGATGGTGAACCAATTTTTCCATAAAGATTGAGATGACATCTTTCATGATAGCAGTTGAGTATCAATATAAGAAAGCTGGTGACTTTTTTAAACTTGGGCCTAGAAACCTTTTATTTCTTCTTCTTATTCTCCTCTACTAAATTGGACATATCTCATTCTCAAACAAAAAACTAAGACCCCAAGTCAAGGCTGCTTTACACTTATTGCAAGTTATAACGGCCCATGAAGGGCATCAACACTGACCCAAACCACAAATTTCCATTATGTTCTTCCACTTCACTAATAAACTTCAAAGTCTTTCCTTGACTATCTGCAAAAATTTCTACAACTTCTCCCTCCTCATTCAGCTTTACAGCAATTGCATGAGCCTTCATCTCACCAATTATTGACTGTAATCTCTTAACTCTATCAGGAAGCTTCAAGAAAACCTTCCCAAACCAAGGATTTGTAAGAGCCCAGTTCTCAAATTTGCCGTTCTTACTGTACAAAGCAACCCAAAACTCCCCTTTTGAATTCCTTCTAATATTATCAGGAAATCCAGGTAACTCAGCAAAGACATCAAGACTTCCAGCTTTAGGACCTTTAAGCCAAAGCTTTAGGATCCTACAAGTAGTAGTTTCTGAGATTAGCAAGAAGGTGCAGTCTTTGTTCAAAGCCACCCCATTTGGAAAAACTAGGCCTCTCAGCAACACTGTCACTTGTTTACTTGATATATCATACTTCATCAATCTACCAGTCTTGTCCAGGCCTAGAACTGTTGACATAAACTCTCTGTAAAGAAATAAAAATGTTTGTTACTTATTGTTGGTAGTGATCTTGGCTCAGATACCAATTATTGGTTTTAGTATAACGGTAAGCACTTGATCCGAAAGACTAACACACGTAAACAGAGGTTTCATATATGTATTATGAATGAAATTACCTTCTTTGAAAATTTGTGCTAGAATCAGTGAAATAGATTACATCTTCATCGCCGTCGATGTCCAAACTATTGGTGAAACGTAAGGGTACGCCTTCAGCCTCGGTGATCAATTGAGTCACCAAACCTCCATTTGGGTCTGCCTTTTGGAGCCCAAGGTAGGCATTAGCAATGTAGAGATCTCCAGTCTTGGGATGAAATCTTAATCCTAATGGTCTCCCACATACATGTTCCATCTTTGCTGAAATTGGGCGTTCGCACTCATTCCTGATCTCCAGTAAAAAGTTACAATTCTCTTTCGTTAAAAACTCTAAAGCTGATGAAACACATTAAATCAAATCTTTTAACCTAATCCGTACTAGATTGACCCAATCTAACGATACACTAGATCAAACCCATTAGGCACATCACACAGACAAAATTCCATTCCAAAATTGTATTCTCCCTAGGTTTTTTGATCTACTATATTCAGTTACCCACAAACAGAAAAAAGTAAAGAAAGGGAAATAGTATTAATTGTAACAGAAAAAGAAGAGAGAGAAGAATAATAACTTTTCTCCTTTACTACTCCTCTGTCAGGCCATTTAAAGAAACACAAGAATTTTAATTTTTGTTTTTCTTACCTTTGGGGAGAAGTGAGTGCAAATACTTTCCAGCCTTGATTTCCTTGCCATTTAAGGATTTGACCATCGGCAACACCTGTGTATGGACCTTCTCCATTAGGATCAAAGGCTATACTCTCTGGGCCAACAGCTCCTTCGGCGAGACGAATAACCTCTGCATCTTGAAGGTTGTCATGGGCTCCGGGAATAAGCGGAGGCTTAAATGAAGGAAATGGTTTGGTAGACAAGTAGATGGAAAGAACTGCAAGAATTGCTGGAAATAAGATGAAGATAGATTTCATAGTCTCAGAAAGGAAGAGGCAAAGAAAGAATAGAGAGACAGAAAGAAAAGAGATGAGGCTAGATTCTTTGTTTCCTGCTACTAAAATGATAGATTCTGACCTTTGAGGCTATTTATTTAGTTTTAGATGGATAATATAATGGTAAGAATCCTTAACTACTTAATTAATGGGCTGCAGATGAAGTGACATAAGAGTGCTTACTTGTCTTTCTCCATCCAGACCTGCACCATCCCCCTTTGTTAAATAAAGGCTGATCTAGCCCCACCGGTTCAGCTTTGTACCAAGTGGTAAATGAGATGGGCCCAAATTTATAGATATGTTGCTTATCTTATTTGTTGAGTTTCAGCCCAAATGGGGTTGTCCCCATTAGCTTGGCATAGGAAATATGTGTGTGTGTGTGTGTGTGTGTTTTTGTCCGTTTCTTTGTGAAAAAAGTTCTCTATGGGGGAGTGAAACTGTCTGTATGATTTAAGTGCACGGTATCAGATCAGGTATCGGTCACTTTATACGATATCGATATAATATCGATATGGATCGGATAAATTTACATATGTTTTTTTTAATGGGTTTTTTGACTATTTTATTCCTTGTTCATACCATTCACTGATACAATATCGGTCAGATATCGATATCGATCGCCTTCAAAATCATGCAGTATCAATCATATCTGACAATTCGATATTGATACCGACACCAATACCGATACCTCAAATTAGGATCATCTACATCCAAACACAGAAAGAGAGGCAAAATGACCGTCCCACCCTAATGAAAGGTGAGGGGCACCTTCATCCACGTACATAGGCCACCCTATCCACATAAAATATGGACCATTTTTATTTTTTAAATTAGCTTGGCATAAGAAAAATATCGGTTTATTTTTTGGTAGGCCAAGTAGAATTGAACTCACCTCTCTTAATTATGAGGTATTGGGCTCTGTCAAGTGGGCTCTTTCTTTGATTACCATTACATGCAAATGGTGTGCAGACTGCAGACCCCGACCGGCCTACCCCATATGATATTAGTTGAGTCCTTAGTCAACATTGGACGTCAATTATTTTGTGAGTTTTTATTGTCTTTTAAGTGACTATTTATGAAATAAAATAAAAAAAAGAAAAAAAAAAGCTGGGTATGCTAGTGATGTATAACGAATTCTGATATCATTGTGCGTCAGCAGATTTGTTGTTGGAGAATACATAGGTGAGAGGCCACGCCTGACGTTCGTTGCACCATCCACCACGTCGTCTCAGTTGTCAAATCTGTATATTGAATCTTTATAAAGATATGTGAACAGAGCAACGGGCCCATCTTTAGCTGCTACTCCATTTCTTTTACCGCTCGGTGCGGCAACCAATGGGGACCAGATTCGTGAAGTTACAACTAAAATTATATTATTTTTTGTGAGTTTTTTTTGGTAAATTTTTTGTGAGTTTGTTCTTGCGTTTTTAAGTTATAATTGTAGATCTGAAAATAAATTAACCCCAATCATCCATTGAAATACAGATAAAAAAAATGTTTTTTTATTTATTTCATTTCCTGCCCGTTTTATTTCTTCAAGTGCATCTAATAGTGGGGATGGATTCCATCAGAGCAATGTGTTTGGGTAGGGGTAAGATGATCATTTTTTTTTTCTCTATTAGAGGAACTTGGGAAAATGGATCGGACAAGAAAATAGATTAGATAATGATCCCTAATAGAGGGGGGATGGACCCCACCCGGGCAGTGTGGTTGGACAACGGTAGGGTGATCATTTCTACCCCCTATTTGAGGAACTTGGGAACATCGAGCTGCCCAGAAAATGGAACCGATACCTCTAATAGAGGGGGATGGACTCCACCCAGACAATGTGGTTGGGCAGGGATAGGGTGGTCATTACCGCCCCCCTCTATTTGAGGAACTTGGAGAAATGGAATTGCCCGGGAAATGGAGCTGATAATGATCCACTACAGGGCTGAGCGCAAATGTTGGGGTGGGGCAGGTAGTAGATCAATTCAGGGGAAATAAAGCGAAGGAGGTCTTAATTGTTTTTTTGAAAAAAATCCATAAAAGTTTTTCTATTGCCATTATTGCTCCGAAAATAACACCAGGGGTTTCATATTCAATGAATTTACAATTATAATGAATCAAAGGATGCTCACCTGATTACGTATCATGCAAACGTTACCAACAATTCCAGATTCGTGCATTTGGGATTTCCATTTTCAGTCTACGTCATGGGATTGAAGGGAAAATTGGGTAAATGCTCTTGCATTTTATGAGACGACAATATAGGTTGAACATGCTAGCGAGTAGTTTTCTTTTCTTTCGGTTCTGAAATTTCATCAATTTTAGAGGTTTTTAATACTGATCCAGGGACTGGGTGACAACTTGTGAGTATTGGAGATGGTTTTCAGTTTTGCTAGGAGACGATAAGTGATACACATTGCAGATTAAGGAAAAGTGGGTTTTTGTTTGTTTCCTCCCTCTGATTTTCTCTGAAGGAGATAGAGATGGGTTGCTCCATTTTTTCAGTTTTGATGTGGGATTTACCATTGTAGTTGTAATCGATTACTATTTTGGTACAAAAGAGTGGGAGAGAGATGCAGAGAAGTCGGGCAGGGTGGGGATGTAGAGGCAAGGAGGGAAAGAGGGGTGCAGAGGCAGCAGAGAAGTCCCCACTTGAGACGGCGGGGATAGATCTGAACCCTCCATGGAGTGTGGGTCCCACACCCTAGAGGTGGTTCCCACAGCCCATGGAGGGTTGGGATCTGTCCCCACTGCTCCCCATGTGGGTAGCTGATCCCAACTTGGAAGGAAGGGTGCAGCGGGGATGCAAGGGCGAGGAGGGGGAGAGAAATCACCGTTCCAATCTGTTTCAGGTTAAGTAAGACTAAAGCAATTCAATGGCAATCAATGGGGTTAATTCTACGGTTTTAAATATAGGAATGGTCTCCCAACTTATTTTCAAGGACATACCGAGACAATTAAGCCTATTCTTTTTATTTAATTACTTTAATAGATTATAGTTTTATAGATTAAGTTCTTTTTTTTTTTTTTAGAAAAAACATTTTATTCATAGTTAACAAGTAAAACTCATGGAAGGAGAAGAACACATATCTAGAATCCATATAATGGAATTGGGCCAATGTCGTACATGTCACCGACAGAGGCCTCCAAACCAGGGAGTTAGTCACACTGTTGATCTCCCTTGGAACAAAATTTAAATTACAAGCAACAATGTATGAAGATAAAAATTGAGTGTCTTCAGTTTGCACTACGGTTGATGTTGTTAGATCATTAGTTCTTGTCATCTTCTCTGTCTCCGACAACCAGAGTTGAATGTCGGTCATCTGAATGGATAGAACAAGACCATAACAACAGTGAATTTTTTAATTGTCTTTGTGTCAATCTAAATCCATGCGAAGCGGAATTAAATCCTAATTTAGCCTATAGAACACTCTTCTAGTTCCGAACAACCATGATCCGATGGATGAGAAGTGCTGGCATCATAAAATTGCACACAATGATGAAGCAAACTGTTTAGGGGAGGGAGCCGGTGGATGAGGTTTGAAGTGGAACAAGACTTTTTCAAAAAAAAAAAAGTGGAATAAGACAAAAAATAAAATATAAAATATTGGCATTTTTAAACGTTGTATAATAAAAAAAAATTTAAGTAAAATTGGAATTTTAATTCGATACCTTTAATGTTTTTAAGAACCTTTTGAATCTGTTATGCAAAGAAATTTGCAGGAAATCTTTGCTAACACTTCAATTTCTGAATAGAAGATCCGGAGATCTCAATTGGTTCTAATGGTTCTGATCTAAACCAAAATACAAGGAAGAAAGTGAAAAAGAGGAAAAATGAGATCCAATTCTGTCTCGGGCGAGAGAGTTTTTTAGCGAAAGAGCGTCCCCCTTCCTCTGATCCAGCACCTCCTATTTATAGCTTTTCCACAGGTTCCAGTCATCTCATTGCTTTCCTAGGAATGCCCCTCCAGAATCTTGATTTCCTACCCCTGGGTTTACGTAGGTCGGGCTACAGTAGGTCAATACCCTTCCTGGATCTTGATTTCCTGCCCTTGGACTCACGTAGATCGGGCTACTCTGGATCATCTTCCTCAACCCCCTTGTCCACCACTTGCTTAAGGAATTCTCCTTGCCACGTGTCCTCATGGGACTGGGCAATGAGAAATTGTTCATATCATAATCAAGTAGTGATTCAAATGATTCTACCCTACCCCCTCGAGAGAAGGATGCCGGTCGAGATGAAGCTAGGAGCCAATCTATACTTTCCTGGGCTTGCTTTGCCCCAACATCTAATCTAAAAAGGGGTGTCAACAGGCCGGTCCAGCCCTTAGTTAGTAAGTTCGGGAACGGCAATTGAACGGAAACGGATATGTACGGCAATTAAACGGACTAGACTGCAATAATACTTTTCAAAAATCCGGCTTAATAAAATGCACACGGTAATAATATGATACGTATTTAATACATGTTTAATACGGCCTAGACGACAATAATACTTTTAAAAAAACGGGCATATATTCATTATGTAACATACATTCACCACCTAATAAACAAAATAATTTGATAGGGGTTAGTCACATCAAGTTTTCTAGTATGTCTCTCTTCCCCATCTGTCCTAGTTTGCTATCACTAATAAAGGACTTGACCACCACCCTTCCCTGCCTTCTTCCAATGGAGAAGATGCTCCATGATCTGTAGTGGGGTCTGTAATCAGAATCCTTTCGTCATCTTATTCTGCAACAGTTTGGTAGAGTTTAATTTACCAAATGGGTTCTGCGATAATAGTTTCATGAACCCAACAGATTGGTTCTAGTACATACTTCACGCTACCCATCTGCTCATCATTTAAGTCATACAAAAGCTTTAATCAAAATTCATGAAATAGCAGCAACAATGGTCACTGTCAATTTCAGCATGAATCACATGCATACATTAACATGATTCAAATATGTGAATATCAAAGTAGGAAGAACAACAAACTGCAGATAGGACCATGAATATGCCCATCTTCTCCCTCTCATTTTTTTAAGGTTAAATCGATTCACAGAGAAGAAAAAAAATAAATGAAATTAGGAAGAACAATTTTCTTTGCAAGATGGGTCATAGGAATCGTGAGATCAAACAAGGGAAAAATACAAACCTGTTGTGTATCTCTCTTGTTTTTGAAGATTGAGAAGAGATGAGAACCGTGAGGCCTTCAAGATTGAGAAGAGAAGCCGTCGCCGTTGCCGTTGCCGTCGTCGTCGAGGATTTGATGATCGCCGGTGGCTGTTGAATGGAGATGGTGAGGATGATTGGAGATTGGGGGGGCAGCTGCTAAGGTTCGAGTTCGACAGTTCGTAAATCGCAGAGAATGGAGAAAGGGAAAGTGAAACGATAGATATTTTTATTTGGGTGTTTTTTTTTTTTTTTTTTTTTTTTTTTAAACATTAGGTTTAAAATGTATAAAAACCGTATAATACGCTAATTATAAGTTTAATACTCGAACGTTTAAAAAACGCGTTTTTTTGTAAAAATACAAAAAAATGCGGGGACAACAGTTTTTTTTATCTAAACGTTCGGGTACGCGTATAATATGCGTATTATATGCGTACTCACTAACTAAGGTCCAGCCTGGCCCTACTAGGGGTCTAAGAAACACTTGACCTAGGCCCAACCCTTTTAGGGGTTACCCCAGCCCGACCTGGCCCTAATTGACCCTGAATTGCATGTATGCATACTTGGTCGGGCTCAGTTTGAGGCCTCAACCCAAGCCTGGCCCAGCCCTGCCAAGGCCAGGAAAAAGTTAAACCCAAGCCTGCCCTGTGGGCTGAAAACCGGTTCGAGCTCAGGGTGGGCTCAGGTTCATCAGGCCAAATTTACACCCCTAATTATATAGGGAAAGAGATTGTTGTATGGTTATGTAGTACCAGCACCACTGTGGGAGCCAATGTGAGTGTACGCAAGGCATCAACATAAGTGTCATTATTTGATTTTATGAGTGTAGAGTGATACTGTCACACGTTTCTTTTTTTGGACTACCAACAAGACGATCAGATAGAGCAATTTGGGTAGGCACTACGTCAGGCATCTTCTCCTCCAACTTAGAATGGCACCTTATCAATTAATATGTTCCGGTAAATTGGCTTTGAACGATGTGGTTCGATCTCTTCTAATATCCCTACGCATTTGTTTATAACAAGGAGATGCTTAAGGGAGTGGGAGTCCCTCCCTGCATCGGGGTCCTCTATGCCGAGCTGGCCCTACTATCGTGTGCGCCCCAGACACAACAAGGTGGCAAAAAGACCACCCAACCCCTTCCCGACTCCTTGCCCGAGCAGGGGTAAGGCGGTCTTTACCGCCTTGTTGTGTTTGGGGCGCACAGCAGTAGGGGCTGCTCGAAAGGAGAGGATCCGGATCCGTCCCTCTCTACCATGCATCAGCTCCTGAAACAAAAGATTCATGTCAGGCTTTTTGTTACTTTTGCAAGGTAGGACTTGAGAGTAGGAATCATCAATTTTATTAATGTACATTATGAGCCAAATAATATGATCTGGTTTTTCTCTCTCTTCAACCTTGCAGCAGTGACTTTTGAATTAGTGTTCTACCAAAAAAAAGACATTTGAATTAGTGTATGTTTTGGACTTCTCCTCCTTTGGTCCTTGCTTCTGGCCCTATTTTCTAAGGCCTTTGGTCTTTGCTAAGTACGGTGCGGTCCTCACTACCTTTTTCTTTTTTTATGAGAAGAAAATATTATAAAAAATTATATATAAACATAGTCTATATTACAAGCATTCTTAGCCATATTTCTAGCTAGAGCAATACAAAGGTGGTTACCATCCTTAACAAAATTCACTTCTTGAGTGTGATAAGAGATATATATATATATATATATATATAAAGTCTTTAAATAAGTTCCACGGCCATAGGCATTTGGTGGGAGATGAAAGAGTATCTGAAATGAACTGGTTTTCACTCCAAACTTCTTTAATCTTCAACCCAATGTAGGTTGCATGGTCAATTCCTTTACGAATTGCTAAAAGGAGTGTTGTAAGGTCATCCCGAAGAGGAATAGTTCCTGTATCAAAAAACTTGATCCTGCCATCTATCAAAAAGAAATATGACCATCCTGCGAGGTTTAGTCATGTAATATAGTATCCTGCACATATCAAAACAAGAAACTTGAGCAGAGTTAGTTGAAAGCTATAATTACTAAGCGAGATAGGTCCAGTAACATCCATTACAACCAGGGAGGAAAAGGAGGGGGGGAGTAAATTCTGATGTGTGATCCATTTTTGAGTGCAATGGATCACCCATAATGGATCAGCCAATTGTGAGGCATGAATAAACCTGTTTATAGCAGTCCAGATAAAATAACAAGTTATAAAAAACACACTAAAAACCCACACAACCAATTGTTTGTCCGGCCTGAGAAGAGAATAAAAAAAAAACATAAAGTCTTAATACTATCAAATGTCAAGGAATCAGTTCTTAACCCCAAAGGTCCTGTTGCCCAGATGTGTTTAACCCAATCACAAGAAATGAAAAGGTACCATGAGGATTCAACACCATTTCCACAAAGAGCACATGAGGAGTCAATCTAGATCCATTTCGATAGAGTAGCCCTGGTAGGACTTCCTGCATTTAGCAAACGCCAGAAGAAAATCTTAAATCTTGGGTGAATTTGAAGTTTTCAAACAAACTTCCACCAATGTAGTTCTACAACAGATAAATTACTAGAATTTGAGGTAAGATAACGAGCAGCAATTTAGTAGTGAGGGTTCCATTTTTGGCTTTTAAGCACCACCATTTATCCTCAGAATCAATGATTAACAAAGATTGAGTACGAGAAGATAGTATTCGAGGTACACATTTATTAAGCAGATCAGAATTCCAAATATTTCCTTGTAAGAAAGAACTAACAACCTGTGCTTTATCTGAAGGTTTAATCAAAGAGGTGTTTGAGGTAAAGAGGTTACCTGGTATGGTTGGAACCCATCTATCAAACCAAAAGAAAGTGGATTTGCCATTGCCAATCTTTTTAATCGCAAGCTTTTCTAGGTCAGGGATTACCTGAGAGATACTATTCCAAGTCCATGAGCCTTTCCTGGCTCTAGTAGAGGGATCGAAAAAAGAGAGTTTTGGGAAGTATTTGGCTTTAAGTACTCGAGCCCACAAAGAGCAGGGTTTAGTGATGAGTCTCCAGCTGAGTTTCAAAAGTAGAGCATTGTTATGGATTTCAGCCTTGTGGAAGCCCAATCCCCCATAGGATTTAGATAAACACATTTTATCCCAAGAGACAAGAGAGGTCTTCTTCTTGTTCCTACTGCAATTACTCAGCCAAAAATTAAGGCAAAGAGAATCAATTCTACGGTAGGTTATTGGAAATTTAAAGCAATTCATAAGGTAGGCCGGGGTAGAAGCAAGCACAGATTTGAGAAGAATACCGCGGCCGGCATAAGATAAATGATTAAGTTTCCAGGACGCCAGCTTCCTTTGCATCCTATTAATCACCCCCTCCAGTTCCTTAACTTTTGACCTGCCATGAAACAAACTAGTGCCCAGATAAATGGAATCTTTAGCCATCTCCTTAATTCCAATCAGGGAGCAGAAGGAATGTCTAGTTTCACGGGGGACATTCTTACTAAAGTGACAACTACTCTTGGATAGATTAATTTGTTGACCTGAAAGGTCAGAAAAAAGGTCCAGGACAGCCTTGATGGTCAGAAGGTCATTCGGATTTGCCCGACAGAAGATGAAGATATCATTAGCAAATAGGAGATGAGATATTTCAGGGCCAGTTCTGGAAATCTTAATACCATGAAATATATTCAAATCACGATAAGTAGTCAGAAGTCTAGAAAGGACCTCCATAGCCACCAGGAAAAGATAGGGGCTCAGGGGGCATCCTTGTCGGATACCTCTGGAGGCCGTGAAATTCTCAAAAGGACTACCATCCTTGTCACTACCCTTTTATTTGGTTCGTGGGTTCGGGGCTTCTCCCATTTATATTCTCTTTTTTTTTTTTTTTTCGATAATTTATTTACTACCTATAAGAAAAAAAACTTACCTTCAATAAGCTAATATTATTGATTCACATGCCCATATTCCATTCATTCTATTATCCTCTGAATACATACATGACCGGTAATTTTCACCTGCACGTACATTTCCCCCATTAACATTCATGATGGATACGTTTGGTTGCAAGGGAAATTAAAGTGAAGGGAGTGAAAAATTGCAAACCTAAAATAAAAAATTGTTATCATTACCACATGTAATTATATAAACTATTTAAATTTCTTATCATAATTAGTAATGATACATTTTACATGTAATTTTTTATTTTATATTTCAAATCAAAGGGATATGATTACAAAGTAAAGTGAAATTTAAATGTCAATTCTATTATTATTCTTGGCTTGATTTATTATTATAAAAACTACTTACTATCCGAATGAAAGACGGACGATTATCTACCCAAGAAGATAGAGAGTTCTACATACTGGGGCGCTAGCGTGCCCTTTGTATATATTAGTAAAGCTTTTTCTTCATTGGCTATGCTAGGTTGGGTGTAGCAGGACGTAGGAATGCCTAATTTCTCGATCCTTCACTGAAAATTTCTTGTTTTTTTTTTAGTCTCAATCAATGCAAGCCCCTAATGACTATGAAGGCTTATCTGCCTCTTGGTTTCTTCAAACTCTTTCTATAACTCTACCCATTTAAGCTTATTTGTAATTAGGGATGTAAATGGATATCTGAAAATCCGAATTCGATCTGCATCCGTATCCGTTTAGGAACATCCGTATTTGTTTAGAGATATTTTGAAAAATATCAGAATACTTCGCTAAAAATCCATCCTGAAAAAAATTCAAATACTTAATAATAAAAAATTAAATAAATAATGATCTTGAGGGTTTTTGAAGATTCAGTAGATTCTAAAGTATGAGGAAAATAGAATCATGATCTAAGAGATATGGATTGAGAGTGAATTGTATCCGCTAGGGGGAGAAAGGTACGGGTTACACAAGGCAGAGATGTAAACGGATGGCTCAGCCTATAAAATAAAGTGAAATTTAATAACTAAATATTAAATGATTTAGAATTAATAATATAATTACATGAGGAAGTAATCATAAAAGATTTTTTTTTTTTAGATTTGAAAATTTCCACTTTCTTTTTCTTTAATTGCCCTTGCACAAACGGAGCTGATACAACTTTTGATTGATCAAACACACTAGCTATTATGTACTAAATAGGCCCACCACCATTAGACTCTTGGATTTCTATAATATGATTGTAAAGTAGACATGTGACATTAAAAATAAATATACACATAATTTATCTCCAGTTGAACCAAACCTTGTCCTTAGTGTGGGCCTCGGAAATCACTAATCAGTTATAGAGATCTTATAAATAAGGGTAAAGTACACGTACCCCCTAGAATGCACCCAATATTTCTCATACCCCCTAAATGGCTCAATATTCCACATACCACTCCTCAATATTCCACGTATCACCCCTGCTTTACACCTCAAATGCCATTTAAGTCCACACCAAGTATTTAATGCTAAAAAATAACCAAATTACCCTTTCTTCTATCCTTTGTAAAATCTAAAAAGACCTAATTGCCCTGACCTATTTGTTAAAATTGAAAAAGACCAAAATACCCTCATCTTCTCCAAATCATCTTCTTTTAAATACCCACCACCATCACCACCACCGCCACCCACCATTAACACCATCACCACCGTGAAGCCCCACCACCACCGCCACCTCCAACTCCTCCAACAAGGAACACCAAGACCAAATATCGTAAGCGCCCCTGCCCCTATTTTAAAAGAGGTGTTTATAGCGAGCTTCCCTGCCCCTATTTTCATGAGAACAACGGTGAGTTCTCACAAGCAGTAGCTTTTAGAATAGATCCAATCTCTCAATTGCAGCAATGGGAAGCACCGACAAAGGTACTCTCTCTCTCACCAATCAGTTGTTTGATTGAGATCCGAAAGAATAAACCTAACTTTCATAGTCTTGGTCCATCTTAGAAACCCCAGTCGATTCATTCGTCGGTGAGGAAGCACTTGGAGAGATCGGCATGTGCCGGGAAACCAAATTTGTCGAAATTGGTTTTGTCAAGGAAATCGGTGCTCTGGTGTGAGACGGTAATTGACAGAGACAATGACGGCTTGGAATTTAATGGCGGATTGAAGGCAAACTTCGTCATAGTTTGGAATCGGCTGTGAGGAGAGAGAATTCTCCGCCGTGGAAGAAGATGATGACGGGGAGAGGAATAACGTCACCTTTGGTGGTCTTGGTTGGGGTGAAGAGGCGAAACCTGAGATCTCGGTTTGCGTCGACGGTGACGTCGGAGGTTTTGACACCTCTTATGGGTTTGTTGTTTGCAGGGGCTTTGACTTCTAAGAACTTGAGCAAACGGCGGTTGATGGTATCGTTAAGGTGACACACGGTATCTGTAACTGTGGAGAGGATGGTGAGGACGATCTTTGTCTTCCATGGTAGCACTAGTGACGCTATTGAACTGTTTATCGACGTTCTCTCTCTGTCTCTCAGTTGCAGAAAACACAGAGTGTGTGATATGGTAAGTGTATGAGATGGTGAGTGGTTCATTATATTGTATTGTGGTGGTGCTGGAGATGGGGCTTCAGGATGGTGATGGTGTTAATGGTGTTGTGGTGGGTATTTAAAGGAAGATGATGATTTGGGGAAGATGAGGGTATTTTGGTCTTTTTCAATTTTAGCAAATAGGTCAGGGCAATTAGGTCTTTTTAGATTTTAGAACAAATAGAAGAAAGGGTAATTTGGTCATTTTTTATCATTTAATACTTGGTGTGGATTTAAATGGCATTTGAGATGTAAAGCAGGGGTGGTGGGTGGAATATTGAGGGAAGGTACGTGGAATATTGAACCGCTCAGGCGTGTACGAGGAATATTAGGTGTATTCTAGGGGGTACGTGTACTTTACCCTATAAATAATTATGGGAAAAGGCCGGTACACCCCTGGGCTGGTCTTGGCATAACACGTTCTTCTTATTATATATTATTTATTTCCTTCCTTTCTTTTAATAAAAAATTATTTATTAAATAATAAATAAATAAATAAATATAATAAGAAACCCACAAAGAATTTTACCACGAAAACAAATTAAGGGTCAGGTCTTTAGTCTCTATAAACCAACATGTTCATTAGAAAATCTCTTTCTTCCTTTATATAAAATTTATGGAAGTATGTAGTCTTTAATATACTATATATTTTTTTGGATGAATAGAATATTAAAAGAAAGAAAGAAATACAATACTTAAAGAGACAAGACTAAGTCGAAAGAAAACTACAAACAACAAAGGAGACAAAAGACTAAATAAACCTTATCTGAAGACCCCAAGAGGAAACAATATACCTGTATTTAGCATAATCAAGAGTTGAAGCCTAAAGATGTTGACCTTAGTCTTAATATCAAAGGTGATTGAGCTCCAGATTCACTTAAAGGAAGGAAAGGCCAGCATTTCTGAAGCACACCTTTCCATATACTAAAAGAGAAAGGGCATCTGAAAAACAAATGATCGATGTCTTTCATAGTATTCCAATAAAGGAAATAGTTAGGAATGGAGATATTCCTATGACTTAGGAAATCCTCGTTGAGGAACGATTGAGTCAAGGCTCTCCATGTAAAAAACTATGCCTAGGAGGAATATGATGCTTGAACCACACCACCTTCCAACATTGGACAAAGGTCCCTTTAGACCAAATAAGTTCCCAAGCAGAAGCTGAGGAGAAAAGCTTTGAAGAAGAGAGAACCCATTGAACCACATCCTCGGTACCAGGAGCACCAAGGGGAATGGTATACAACTGATCCCAGACATAAGCAAGACTTGCCGAAACCAAAGGACGGGTACACAGGTTCCAAGAACCATTTGATATGATGGAAGACACAAGGGCCATTCTGGAAGAGCCTATATCGTATCTGATTCTTGTTAAGAAAAACAATGCCCAGAATGGCGATTTGCAGAAGAAAAACGGAATAAATAAAGCACACACAACGCACAACACAGAGATTTACGTGGTTCACCCCCAAGATGGGAAGCTACATCCACGGTCGAGGAATAGAACAGATTTCACTATTTTTTTCTGGAAATGTTACAAACCCTCTTAACCCCATCTCAAAGAGATAAGAACATTATATAGGGAAGCCCTAACCCCAGAAAGTACAAAAGTGCCCTTGGCCCAAATTTTCCAAAAAAAAAGGGTAAAACCAAAACATAACATATGGCTCAAAAGTACTCATTTTGAAGATCTCAATGAGCCCAACACAACTCCAACTCCATGTAGCTCCGCCATTTTTCGGCATTCCGAGGTCGTTTCGAGGCCGAAACGACCCTCCGAAGATCTCAACTGCACTTTCTGGATCAAATTAGGCTTCACCAACAACAATTCTTTCCCCAAATTGCAGGAGAAGAATACCACTTGGGTGTCATTTATCAATCCAAAGCTTGGTGGAGGATCCATCCCCTATCTTGCTTTTGATATCATCAATTACCATTGATCTAATCTTAAGCAACTTTCTCCAAGCCCAGCTTGCGTTTGAGGCACAATAAATAGTCCAGAGTGAATCAGTCTTGAGGTATTTATAATACACTCAATTGATCCATAAACCCTTCTTCTTCTCAGCAGTCCTCCAAATAAGCTTTAAGAGGCCCGCTTTGCTTATTTCTTTAACCCTTCTCAAACTACGACCCCCTTCTTTCTTTGGAAGACACAATGAGGCCCAACTCTTAGTATGAGAGAATTTGTTATTATCTCCCTTCCTTTCCAAAGAAAATCACTCATAAGAGCCTCAATTTTCTTGATATTAGAGGATTCCAAAAACTCATGTCCAGTAAATGTAAGAAGCCTTCAAAGACAATATTCTTATTCTCTCATAATAAGTAAATAAAAAGAACTATGATTATCTTCTCATCTCTTGGGAAGTGCCTTTCGGCATAGTGGTGGTTGCCAGTGTAGTAGTGTGCTGGTTTAAGTCCAGGGATAGGTCACTGGTTCGACTCTCCCCCTATTTTTTTTTTTTTTTTTGATAAGTGACTCTCCCCCTATTAGATGGATAAACATCTTGTTATTTCCCCTTGCCCCTCCCCTCCCCCCCCTCACATTGACCTCCCTTCCTGGACTTGGGATGCCAATTCCTAGTGGCCAATGGGCCGTCGATAGGATCTAACAAAAAAAAATAAAAATCTTCTCTTATCTCTTACTATCCTTGTCCCTCAAAACAAATAATTTTCCAACCATTGATTTACCTTTCTTTTGACTATTCAAATTGTAAGTAAGAACCCAAGCTTAAATTTAGTTGCCTCCCTTGCAAATGGAATAGCTCTTGCCAAAACAAACTTGTAATTACTGGGTATCTATCACTTACTATTGAAGTAGCGTACTGATGTGAATGAAATAAAATTGGCACGTTACGAAAGCCGTTCCACCACCACCATGCATGATATAAAATCTATAAGGGAATATCAGACCATGTCTCTCATGTTGAGAGGGAATCTTTTGGTAGATCTCTTAGTATTTGGTTTATTTTTGAAAGTCTTATTAAAAATTTTGGCAAGTCTTTGAATTGCTGTAAAGATTGAGACCAAAGGCAAGCTGAGAGAGAGAGAGAGAGAGTCCATGAAACCCCTTCTCCTCTGAGTTAAGAGCGGCCTCCAACCTTCTCTTTCTAGTGTTCATCTCTGAGTAGGTGAGTTTCTTCATCCTTATACTATTTTGTTCATATTTTTTTTGCTTGTGTCTTCGCCTGTTTTTTTTTTTTTTTTTTGTGAGTATACAAGCAAGGTGTGTGTAATCTTACCTCTCTAGGTCGTGGTTGCTCACACCTATGGTGTCATATGATTTTACTGTAAGGGTATTTATGTAATATCCCTTTATATGTTCTAATATAATCCTACTTGCATTAATGCCCAGGCTGTGAGGGCAATTTAGTAATTAGCCCATCGACCTAAACCCTAGTTTTCCTATATATACTATGGGCAGCTTAAAGGTAAAGGTTACATGCTCATGTACACATCAACTGTATGGTCCTATCTCGATGATAGTGGCCATACCTCCTTCTTGTCATATTTCGTATTATATAGTCAATATTTCATCCATGTACGTTGTTGTTTAGATATCTCCTTTTTGTGTGTTTTACGTACTCTGTATATGATTAGCAGCTTAGAATCTTAGTTTTCTTCTACGTAGTCATGTTGTTTAATCTCCATCATTGTTTTTAGGTGAATATAAAATGTATTAAAGTCTCAAAAAAGGAAACAAAAGTCCATAAAAGACAACAATATGCAAGCCCATAAGGCCAGTAAGAAACACAAAAGCAAATATGATGGGCATGTCCAATGCAACACAAGCCCACATGGGCATGACAAATGCAACACAAAAGCCTACATGGGCTCAAAACAAGAGCAATGAAGCCCAAAAGAAAGAAGAGGGGCAAAAATGTCAATTCCAATAGGGTCCCCCAAACCCTAGCCAACTATTCTCAACACTTTCTTCTTCCTAGCCGCCAACACATGGGCCGGTGATTTCCGCTCCCATGTGTGGGCGTGGCCCCTACATCACACGCATAAAACATTTCTCTTTCTATTTTATAGTAGCGTGTCTGTTTCTCCTCCCAAGCCCGCATGGCCCATGCTGAAGCTTTGTTGTTTGGATAACTTGCCTTCGACACGCTTTAATAAATAAATCTCTTTTCTACCATGAAAAACAAAAAGGAAAAAAAACCCACAACACATCTGTTTCTCTTCCTATACTCTCCTCGATGTAGGACTAAGTCAAGTCTCACTCTTACCCATAGACAATGACCCTTCTTTCCGTGCTATATATGTGGGGTAGTACGTTTTTCTGTTTTTGGAAGAGTGGTACTTTGGGTAGCTGGCTATATTTAATTCCAAGGAATTCCATTCCAATCTGCTATCCATTCCAATCCAATCCGAAGTGATTCCATTTCCAATTTAATTATGTAAATTGCCATTGGATAAGGAACACATGTTCACGGTGCATTAGTTGATATTCCCAACTTTAAATTAGGTGGAATATAATATGTGATTGTATCATATGTTATATTGCTTTTTTTTTTTTTTAAATCTTGTGCTTTGTAAATTTAAATGTTTAAAATTCGTACCTTATTTTTTTATACATAATCTGAAATGTTTGACTGTATTTTTGACCGTCTCACTCCGTTTAAAACATGTTCATACCAAACGATATTTGTTTTCAGGTCCCGTTTTGACAAATTGTGATCTAAAAAAGGTTTAAAAAGTGGGGACTGGGGCGTTCTCTATGGGGGAACGCAAGGGCCATGCACGTATGACGACCAATGACGGTGTGTGCTGGCCAACTCCTGGCCATTAGGCTGAAAGGCAAGCAATAACATTTTTTTATTGTTTCATTTTAACAAGAACAAGGAGTTTGAAGGATTGTCGAGGGAGACATCTCCGCTAATACAAGGTAAAACCCTAACAATTATGAGGGCGGCTCTGATACGAATTATTGGGGAATGGAGGATGTTGAATGGTAAATAAAACTTGGTTGTCAGAAACGCCTCGTCTCACGTATTAGGGTATTTGTTATAAAACAATAGAAGGATTAAGGTTACCTTGAGATTCACAAATGTAAGGAACGCAACATTTGTATCAGTCACCTCCTAATGGAAGAAGCTATTTCAATGGTGAAACCCTAATGGAGAAGAGATAATTTTTGGGTAATTTACACATACCACTCTTGAGGTTTGACGAAAGGATAATTTTACCCCTCAGTTTTGAAAAATTCTACGTACCCCCCCTGAGGTTTGCAAACAATAACAAATAAGCCTATTCCATCAGTTCATGACTAACAGTGTTAAAAATAAGAGGTGAACTGACAAAATTACCCTTACAAAAAAAGATTAAAAAAAAAAAACCTGCAACTCATCTTCCCCAATCGAGTCTTCCCCAAATCGATTGGGGAAGATGAGTTGCAGGTTTCAAAACCCTTTCAACCCAGAGATGCATAGATCTCTTCTGATCGCTTACTAGGATTTCTTTTTCTTGTTTTGAGCTGTAAGCTTCTCTTTCTCTGTGTCTCTAGATGAAACGATATTCAACCCAATAATCACGCAAGCAAGAGTCAAGCTATATTTATCTCAGATTCTTGCTTGGTTCATAGAATCTATTGCAGAGCACAATCCCAGTAAGGTAAAGATCTTCCTACTTTTCTGCTTAAATAATCTTTCGTCATCTCGTTCAATAAAATCACACAGAAAGAGAAGAGAGGTGAGGTCAGATGAGGGACAAGAAGAAGAACAAAAATAAATGACTCATACGAAACTTGCAGTTCGCTTAGAATGCTTTTGGTTAGGGTTTCAAATTGGGAAAAAAATCCCAAATCAAATAGTTGTTTCAGAAACCCTAGTTCGTGACATTTTCATGTTTGGCTCCGTACTTCAATTTCTTACATATACATAGTCATCAATCGCTCTGAAAAGCCAAACAAAATCCAACAAGGGAGACCCAATTAATGATGTTCATCGTTTTTATTTTTAATAAAAAACAATTATTATAAATAAAAACTTGAAATCTTTAGGATGAGTTATGAGATTCAATAATGGAGATTGGACACAGAAAGGCAAAATCAAGAGAACAACAAACAAGAACAAGATGATAAACTAACAAAAGAAGAAATTCAAAGGATATTGGTCATTCTCTAAAGGCGCAAAGAAGATCCACAACACAACAGAGACATTGAAAAATAGCATCATAAAAGGATCATGTCAGAACTTGCAGAGAAAAGAAAATCTGTAGACGGTTTCTTCTTATTTCTGCAAGCGAACGTTGGAGAGACAAAGAAGGAAAAAAGATAATGAGAGAACAGACCTTGATGATCGCAGACAAAGATGGGGATGTGAGAGAGTCCAGTCCTCCCTTGCGTTGAAGCTCTGGTGATGGATTGTACCCTTTCTTTAGTTATACTAGTTTGAATCAGAATCAAGACCTAACATAACCGATTCAGGGGAGTTTGAAAATCAGATCAAATAGTCATCAATCGCAATGAAAGGATTTTGATTTGGGATTTTTTTCCCAAATTGAAATCCTAAATTCCTTAAGGGTTGAAAGGATTTTGATTTAGGATTTTGATTTAGGATTTTGAGTTGCAGGTTTTTTTTTCTTCTGTTTTTGCAAGGGTAATTTTGTCAGTTCACCTCTTATTTTTAAAACTGTTAGTCATAAAGTGATGGAATGGACTTATTTGTTACTGTTTGCAAACCTCAGGGGGGTACGCAGAATTTTTCAAAACTGGAGGATAAAATTATCCTTTCGTCAAACCTCAGGGATAGTATGTGTAAATTACCCATAATTTTTTCCTCTCTGTAAACCTCACTCAACTTATTTCACAAGTGTTATTATGGTTTTTCTTGACCATCACATTTATAACAAAGCCTCTTTAATACCATTGGTTGTGATCGGACCAAGTGGTGTGATTTAAAGGGTGATCTCACAATTTGTCCATTATCATTAAGTCTACGTTTGGAAGTGCAATCTGAACCCATTATGTATCAAAAGAGAAATCGAATGTTTAAATCTGAATCGAACCTAACAGAAACTAATCCGTTCAGTTGTGAATTGGAAAATCGTTGGTTTTGCATCAATTAAAAAAAGATAAATAAAATAAAACTGTAAACGTAATAAATGGTAAACTGATAAATCGAATAAAAATCAAACCAAATCTTAGTTGGATCAACTCAAAATCACTACACGTGTAAAAGTATTCGATTTAAGCCTTTAAGGCATTCCAATGATTTTGTAAATCTCCACTTCTTCAATCCAGATAACGAAAATCCAATAATATTGTATTTCAATTTTAAAATTGAAACCGAATAGTACTCAATTTGGTTTGGATTTTTTTCTCCCTTTATCATAGTGAACCTATTCCAGACTAGAACGTTTAGCAAAATCGAACAAATAAACAACTCTTACCCATATGAAAATGAAGAGGATTGAGACCAATGAGTCTAAATTTGATTTATTTTGAGTTGGAGGCACCAATTTTCAAATTAAACGATAATTGTGTAAGCTGTAATATGGTGTAATTAGTAATAAGAATAATAAGACAATATTAGCTAGATGGTTGACACAGAATTCAGTCGAACTATTGTAGGCATCATCGGTACAATTAAATAAAAGGGTATTTTACAAATGCCCCCTTGAAAAAGCCTATTTGTCTAAATGCATCCCTACAATTTTTTTAATTGCAAACTCCTCCCTACTTTCAAAACAGTGTAGCATTTTAGTCCGATTTGTTAATTTGTGAATCTAATGACCAAAATGTCCTTCTAATGAATACCCATCAAAATTAAAGAATAAAATGACCAAATTGCCCTCATCTTCCCCAAATAGTTTAGGGTTTGAAATTGAAATTTTTTTCTCCAAACCGGTTAGGGTTTAAAGGAAAACATAATTGAAACTGAATTTTTTTTCAAGATTGTAGGTTTAATTAGATTTTTATTAAACCAGTATGCCCTCACTTGGAAGTAGGGCAATATTCCCTTCAATAATTGTCACGTGACAGTTCAAGTAGAGCTAAAATTTTGGAGTGGGGTTCCGTTGCATGTACGCTCAATTGTAGACACATGTCCTACACATTATTATATAGGACACAAAAGGGGCATTCTTGGAAACAAAAAAGATGTGTTTACCATTGCAAAGTACATCCAACAGAACCACTCTCAAAATTTTGTGTATAAATTGAGAAAAAAAACAACAACAGGAACAACTAAGGGAGTACAGTGGAGTTACAATCGAAATTTGGGTTGGCATTTGACATGTGATCGAATCAGAACATTTCTTAAATATCCAACAACCTAATTTTTCTTTATAATTTTATTAAGGGTAGAATTAGGAATATATTAATTTAACAACAACCAAAATGCTTCTAATAAGAAATCCAAATTAGGGTACTCTAGTGCAACTTATAACGACCTATCATGGGCATATATGGTGCTGCAATCCACAAGTCTCCATTGTATTCCACAACTTCAGTAATTGTTCTCAAAGTCCTTCCTTCTCTATCTTCTAACACCTCCACTATTTGTCCTTCTTCATTCAGCTTTAAACAAATTGCATGGGCCTTCAATGAACCTATCAATGACTGTAACTTCTCAAACATGTTATATCTCTTTGATAACATTAACATAACTGAAGGTTTAGATAAACCCCAGTTATAAAACTTGTTTTTCTTCGCGAAAAAACCAACCCAAAACTCCCCCTTTGAGTTCCTTCTAATATTTTCTGGAAATGCTGGTCACTCTGAGAAAACATCTTGAGTTCCAGCTTTAGGACCTTTAAGCCAAAACCTTAGAATCCTAGCAAGAACAGTCTCAGCAACTAGCACAAAAGAGCCATCTTTGCTTAATGCCACGCCATTAGGTAAATATAGTCCTTTCATCAATACTGTAACTTCTTTGCTTGTTATATTGTACTTCATTAACCTTCCAGTAAAGTCTCTCTGTAAAACAAAGTTCCAAAACTCTCTGCAAGAATTTTATTTTTTTAAGATTATAACACAAAAATTAATTTTTTGGTAAAGACTTTAAATGGTATAATTGATGTGATTTACCTTCTATGGAATTTTGTACTTGAATCTGTAAAATAAACTACTTCTTCCTCCTCATCAATATCCAAATTGTTAGCAAATTTGAAGGGCTTGCCTTCAGCTTCAGTGATAAGTGGAGTTGATTACCCTCCAATTGGCCCAACCTTATGGAACCCAAGGTGGCAATCAGTAATGTAGAGATCTCCTGTCTTATTATGAAATTTCAATCCTAATGGCCTCCCCCACACATGCTCAAGCTCGGGTGCATATGCTCTGACACATTTATTTCCGTTCCAGTGGAAAATTATGGTTTCTTTTGGTAGTTAGAAGCTAAAAAACTTTGTATCAAAAGGATAGATAATCTTCAAATGATGAAACTTAATTAGGTATGGTTCTAAATCAATATGTCTATTTTAAGTAAGAGTACATCAATTTTTTAATTATTTTATACAATGTATTTAAAAAAGATGGTGTGTACCTACGCCTAGACACAGTCCGGCACAAAAAGACTGCCGCAACCCCTGGAAAGGTGAAAAGGTCCAAGGGTGTGACAGTCTTTTCAGACTGGGCTGTGTCTAGGCGTAGGTACACACCCACATAGGGGTGAAACAGGGCCGGATTGGGCCGGGTGTTTTCAAAACCCTACCCCAACCCTGAGTCCTTTTAGCTCAACCGAATCCCAACTCCGCCCTAGGTCGGCTGAGATATCTCAGCCTAGGCCCAACCCTGAGTCCTTTTAGCTCAACCAAAGCCCAACCCTGAGTCTTAGGTTGGGATGAGATATCTCAGCCCAAGCCCAACCCTGTTGGGCTCAGCTCAGCCCAGCCCTACCCTGATCGGGCTGGGCTAGGCCGGGTTGGCCCTTATTGACCCTGGTTTTTGCTAGGGTCTGGTTGGCCCTGACTTGTCCTACTTTTTTTTCATTTACGTCGTCCTATGCATTAAGCAAATGAGACACATATGATTGAGTATTGGTTTGTTTAATACTCAATTAACTATTAGACTTTTCTTTGGGTTAAAAAACTTTGCCCAATCTTAAAATTGTAAATATTTTTGTTCAATAGATAATTAGCCTTTTGTTGGTAAACCAATAGATGATTACTGATTAGACACTAAACAAAAATTGTAAAATGTAAACAATAAATTGTAAGGCATAACCTAACACAGGGCCGGGCTGGGCTAGGCTTAACCCGAGGCCTCAACCCTGGCCCAGCCCAACCCTGACCCAGGGCTTGAGAATTTCAACCCTAAGCCACCCTCAGGGTTGAAAAATCAAGCCCATGCCCTGTTCGGGCTCAGGGCGGGCTCGGGCCATTAGGGCCAAACTTACACCCCTACCCACACACAACACTAGTTAGCGTTCCTTCCCCCATATATATATATTTTGGACCTAAGCAATAACACATTTAGCTCGCCTCTAGGGAGCCCAGCACGCCTTGGATGCTGCCAGCCGTTGGGCTGTGTTGAACACATCCCTAAGCGTGCACCGAGATGTGTGCGACGCAACTCAACCGCTGGATACCCTGACAGCACCCTGGATGCACGCCTCCCTGGAGACGATCCTGATCTAGTAATAACATGAGTGAAAAGAGTCATGCTACAAAGTGGGGATGACAAATTGAGTGTTTTTTTTTATTGTGGGTGAATGATAAGTATATTAAGGAAAAAGGAGAGAGCAATAAGAGCCAACAAGATTATCCAAAGGACGGACCCCACACAAGAGAACCAAAACAATTAAATAAAGAATGAAGCATAAAAATACAGGGATCGGGGGAAGAAACAAAATCAAGAGGAAGAGGTTGATATCAAATATCTACTTTCGTTTTGTCTACTTCATTTGACAAGAACAAGACCAATTACACACATGTCAATTGGATGATTGGAGTCAATTAGTGAGTTTGTTGAATTAGTTTTGTTGGAGGGTCCAACCCTAAACTCTAAAGCATTAGGTGGAGACACCTTCTCAAGCATATGGATGCACCAAGATTAAAAAAAAGTAATTTGGGTCTATCTCAATAACTCCCAACATCTCAACCGTCCACGTGTAGTTTTGGTATGCCCATCTCTCCATGTGGACAAACAACTTAGAAAGAATATATAACAACAATTCAGATCCTTTATGGTGTAGCAGTCCTAGCGGCCTGAGCAGCGCAGACACAACCGTGTGCGCAATGACCGCCTTACTCTTGCCCGAGCGCCTTGCTCAAGCGGAGGTAAGGCGGTCATTGTGCGTGTGGCTGTGTCTGTGCCACTCAGGCCACTAGGGCAACTGCGCCATAAAAGATTTGGATCGGAATAATAATGAAACCTGGGCCTGATGGCATGTAAGAGAGTCCAACCCAACACTTTTAAGGCATTAGGTGGAGAGAGTTCCTCAAGCATTTGAACGTACGTATGAAGTACCAAGAAACTGATATGAGATTATAAATCTATAATGACCCCTAACATGACAGGTTAATGGAGCTAGATAATTTTGTGCCATAGTGGTTTATGCTAGCATTACTCTTTCACATGAATAGGAAACTATATTGTGTATTAATCATCCTTGAAACACAAGAATATTAATTTTGTTACCTATTTGGAGAAATGACTGCAAATATCCTCCAACCTTTACTTTCACCTTCCCATTTGAGAATCCGACCATCGGCGACACCAGTGTAAGGACCTTCCCCATTAGGGTCAAAGGTGATACTCTCCCCACCAAAACCTCCTACATTACCAAATGGCATCAGTTCTGCATCTTTGAGCTTGTCATGAGCTCCCGGAAGAAGCGGCGGGGAAAATCGGATTGTTTTTCTAGACAAATAGATGGAGAGGATTGCAATGGTTAATGCAGTTAAGAAGAAGATAGATTTCATGTCTTCAAAGATGAAGAGAAATAATTCAATAGTGACTAACGGCAAGAGAGAACAAAGCAGTGAGTTATAATCCTTAGATATCAGATTTATAGAATCCATCACTAATTATTAATGAATGGCTGCAGTTGAATTCTTCGATAAGATCAAAAAAATAAAATTATTTTATGAGATGTAATGCATGCGGAAGAAAAGGAAACATGATGGTTGTGATTGTTCTTTTCTAATAGAATGAATTAATCATCTCGATTGTCACCAAAACAAAAAAAAAAGAAAAGAACTAATCACCTTGGTTAATCTGTCAAATTGAAAGTCCATCATAGGGTGAGTTTGGCTAGCTAGGTGACTGATTGTGTTAGGTACTTGATGGATCGATACGTCAAAACCTCCAGAGTTGATAGAACGCGTTAAATTAATCTTTTTAACGTATCCCATATTAGGCAGGTCCAATCTAGCCCCCACACACTAGATCGAACCCCATTAGGCACATAACAGACTACCATGCTTCCGCAGCCATCGTCCTCGGCGGCTCTTACTCTGGTAGTAGTTAGCCATTTCCAAGCAATTCTACTCGCTTCAAGCCTTTTGCCCATTGGCTAGTAGCCTTTTCTTGATGGCTTTCACTCTACTCAGGTAACTCTCCCTAGGTAGCTTTTTATGACTCTAAACCTGATGTGGTGCCCGACTTTGATACTAAATGTTAGGTACTTGATCAATACGTCAAAATCTCCAGACCTGATGAAACGCGTTAAATCGAATAATTTAACCTATCCCATACTAGGCTGGCCTAATCTAGCGCTCATACACTAGATCGGACTCCATTAGACACATAATAGATTGATCATTGAGTTGATTTGCTAATTTCCTAGCAAAGTTGACCAAGTTTTAAAATTATACCTACAACATGGAATTGAATTGAGATCTGCATGCGAGAAATAATGGTATACAACAACAACTCAACAACTCAAATGGCTATCATGTGTAGTGATGTTGGGACTCCTGAATTGTCAAGTAACAGAAATCATGCGCACAATAGAAACAGGTCAATACGACTTGGCTAACCCCAAAATTTCAAAATTCAGAATCAAATAAATTTGGAATTGATTGGATTCGATAAGAATCAACAGAAATTGGTTGGCACCATAGCCAAGTCTTGATTAGTTTTTGGGAAGCTGAATTCCTCTGGTGGGTAGATATCACATTCATTATATATTGTATCTCATTCAGGGTTTCAAATCTTGGAATCACTGATTGATTATCGATTCAAATCAGTTGGAATCGGCCGGAAACTATAATAAAAATTGACAGAAATCGATGTGAATCTTTTTTTTTTTTTTGGTAAGGAAATCTTTGTGAATCAAATGAATCAGTTAGTGTCGATTCTAATACAAATCAACCAATTCATTTAATCGAATTCTGATTTTTGAAAGCATGATCCCATTACATATGTGCATGTCTTTCTTTATTCACAACCTGATAAGAACCATTCTCTCTCTCTCTCTCTCTCTCTCTCCCCCTCAGAATGATATTCAGAATGTAATCATTCATCATTCAACACAGAACACAAGAGATACGAAAAACCCAACTCATGGTTCAATTCAGATCTACAATGCTTTAGTTTTACAAAATCAAAGGCAACTGTATTACTATCAAGGTTAAAAAGGGAACAGAGAAGGGTATGTTGGGGTTTCATGTGAGAGTAATAATTCTACATCGAAAATGAATAAACTGACGTGGAGAGTTATAGGTACTTGGGCACCATGTCTGTTATGAATGTGGATTAAGAGATAGATTAGGATTATTAGTTAGTCTTGGTGGTTAGTTAGTTAGTTAGCTTAGTTGTTACTAAGGGTTGGGTTGGATTGTATTAGGGATTGTACCATATGCATTGGATATGGAATATGAAATAAGAAATAAAATAATTCAATCTCTCCTCTCTCTCTTTCTCCTTTCTTAGGAATCCCTCATTTGCTCGAAATAGTGAGAAAATTCCCTGCTATGGTTCTTGAATCCCTTCCCAGATTCTTGAATCATAACATTGGTGCTTTCATTGAACCTTCCCCTTCCAATGAGTTTGTTCACCCAATACAATAGGCTGGTCTTCCTTTTCCGGTCACTGGAACGTCAAGATCCGAATCATGCATTCCTTCCATGTCTTGAAGATGCAATCTGCAAAGAGCAGGAGAGGATTTACACTGTTGATCTTGTGGCAGTTGAAGATTTTGGTTCAATGGCCGATCTTGAACCTTACTTGACACTATCTGGAGCATCCGTGGCAGAGATCACTTCCATTGCCATGGTTGTGTTGTCATCCACCCCTGTAGTTGTCGCTGCTTCTGCAGAAATTTCAGTCACCACTCTGGTGTTCAGCCGATCAAAACTGAGAATGGCACAAACCACCTAAAGGATGAGGAGACTGTAGCAGCGAAGACCGCAGCCGATGATCGCATAACCGCCGTGGAAGTTTCGTTGCAGGCTTCGTTGGTTGCGAAAAGTGACGGAGTTTTCAAACTCAATCTTGCCGACCTAGTGCCAATGGCCAAAACCCATTGCAAGAAGCCCATTTCCGGTGCAAATTGGAATGATACTAGTGCTGCGACACCATTCTTGCACCAAGATTTCACAGATTTCTTGGCTTTTCTGTCCATTCCGCCATGGCCACCGCCGACCGCTCTAGGATTCGCTTGCAGCGCCGTCTCACAAAAGCTACCACCCTCAACATTCAATCTTGGCACCCTCCTCCACCATACGCATGCGGTAGGCAGCGCTGGACACTGGACCCCTCGGCCACCACCAGAGCCACCTCCACCGCTCTGTTGTGAGTGTGACCTGCGGTTCTACACCAAATCCGCCGCTCTGTTGCAGTCTTCACCGTCAACAGCCCCTGATTTCTCATATTCGCCAGTTTTCTTAACACGGATTTCTCATCTTCGATCGGTGAAGGGATGTTGGTTTAGATCTGGAGGTCTTTCGCACATGATTTTATCGTCAGGGATTTCTTTAATCTCGAGGTCTTTACATTCAAAGATTTTGAAGCCGAAGAGAGATTTCTTTCCGCAATCGGTTGAAGCTCTAATGCCAGGGATGGTTTCTTCGGTGCTGTGTCGTGCTTTCTTGGATCTCAAGTCCGCCCAAGCTTCCTGCCGATGGGAACCTGCAGAAATTTCTACAAGTCTTCCAGTCTCGGAGAATACCAAATCCGACCTCAGCAAGTACCAAAACGGTCCTGATCTCCGCTCTGCTGCAGTTCCCCCGACTCCAACTTGTTCTATGTTCCAGTTTACAGATCGGAGGACTGCGATGTTGGGAAAAAAAAAAAAAAAAAAATCCATGGAGTAGACGATGAAGTGCAGCGCCTTGAGCATCTTTGTATGGACTGGGTGGACTCCGTTCGCTGTTTCTTCTTAACTGATTTTTGTACTCATTTGGAGTGGAGTGCCTTCTTGGTGGATTCGGTTTTCCATTTCAGCTCATATTGGTTTGTGGGTTCTCTGTTTCTTCTTTAATTGGTTTTGTCTTCATTTGGAGTGGGAATGCCTTGTTGGTGGACTGGATTGCCCATTTCTTCTCATATTGGTTTGAGGACAAGGTTGTTTTGATGGGCCATGGAATGTTATGACTGTGGATTAAGAGATAGATTAGGATTATTAGTTAGTCTTGGTGGTTAGTTAGTTAGTTAGCTTAGTTGTTACTAAGGGTTGGGTTGGATTGTATTACCCTATAAATAGGGATTGTACCATATGCATTGGATATGGAATATGAAATAAGAAATAAAATAGTTCAGTCTCTCCTCTCTCTGTTTCCCCTTTCTTAGGAGTCCCTCACTTGCTCGAAATAGTGAGAAAATCCCCTGCTATGGTTCTTGAATCCCTTCCCAGATTCTTGAATCATAACAATCTCCTTAGTGATTAGCTTTTAAGGATGAATTCTACCCAAGTCTCCAACAGGGAAGGGGCTTGATCAAGAGCTATGAATTCGAACCTAAAACATTTGAAAAGTCTTGAGTTATTCATTGTTTTTTTTAAACTCGTTGTAGTCCCTAGAGACCGATCCCTATATTACGAACCATGGGGAGGAGTGCTGTTTTGGGTAGTTTTGTAATTCCAAAATCAATTTAGGTAATTCACTTAATATAAAGGATGAATTCTACTACCCAAGTCTCCAACAGGGAAGGGGGTTGAGGAGACATGAATTCGAACCAAACACAGAGTTCTTTGTGGGGGAGCATGGCCTGTGCGCGTACAATGGGGCCAATGGGAATGCACACAGAAGTATCAACAGGGCGGGTGGGGCACAACAAGGTCAGGTTGGGCTGGATTTTTTAAAACCCCAGCCTAACCTTGAGTCCCCTTAATTGGGCGCAGGCCTCGTCTAAACCTGACTCAGGGCCTAGAAAATCAATCTTGATCCACCCTCAAGGTCCGGCCGGCTTGAACCTGATTGGCTCAGATCATGAGGAGGGGGAAGGGAGATGCATGGGCTGGGCTGGGCCGGGGAGAAAATTATCAATTTTATATAGAATAACATTATAATAAAATATATTATATCACTTACTATCTTTAAATATAATATATTATATAACAAAATGCGTGTGATGTTTAAAGTTTATAATATATATTAGGACAAGAGATCTCTACTTGATCGCATGGTCTTAGGTATCTACCCAGGGCGCACAGAGGTGTCATCTCATGTGTGTGATGTCTCTACACACTCAAATGAATTTGCAAACGACATGCATGGATGGAAATATATTACCTTTGAAGTACATGGAGCTTGAGTTATGTTTGCTTCCACTATTTCTGAATTTTATTATGAACAACTTGGTATAATTGAGAAGTTTTCTTTCTAATGTTAGGGGGAGACAGATGGAGAGAACATAGCTGATAGTCAAATTTCTTCATGGCTCAGCAATCAATAAGTTGACTAGTTGAGCCCGCCTGGTTAAAGCATGGTATAGACTGGTCCAATTATTAAACGTGTCAGGCTTAGTCCTATCCCATTGGACGCCTGACCAGATCAATTGATTTCAGGCCTGATTTAGTCCACCTAATTACAGCCCAACCTAGCTCGACCTTTTAACTTGTAAACTTTCCTCCCCTTCGCTCTCTCCAGTGTCAATTTTTTCTGTGTTTCTATGGTTGACGTCTCTTGAATGAGATCTGCAACTATTAAAAGACAATATTTGTCACAAAATTGACATTGTGGGTATCATGGAAACACAGGATAAAGGTGAACATGCAAGCATTTCAAGGGAAAGGGCCCCAGGCAGCTTCATCAGAGCCTATAATACTTAGCACCAATTGCATGCACATCTATGTCAACATCGTCAGTGTATACGAGCAACTATGGCATTCAGAATTCCCGTACCTCACCTATGCTTGTGTTTCTGTAACTCACATCAACGCTTCAGTCTCTAGTTCTCTACTAGAAATTCTGTAGCTATATCCCCCATGATGAATCGACATCTTCTACTTTCGCCTGCCCCTACTTCCGTGTGCACCCTACACACAACAAGGTGCGCAAAAACCGCCTTACCCCCGCTCGGGCAGGGGTAAGGCGAACTTTGTGCGCCCCATTGTGTGTAAGGCGCACACAGAAGTAGGGACAGGCGGAAGTGAAAGATCCGGACTCCCCCATGATAGCCCAGCCTGATCCTGATTTTAACCCTGACTTTATCATGGTTTTACTACTTTAATTAGTCTTTAGGTTTCACTTTTCTGTTTAACTCTCCCAAGTCCCACTGAATGCTGGAGTGAATCCTAAAGACTTCTTTCTATCAAAAAACAAATCCTAAAGACTTCTCCACTTCGTCGGAATCTACACCCATTGTCCTTCTCCAGCGAGATTGCCACTCTGCAAAAATCGTCGGAATCTGACGTCCCAACTTAGCATTCCAAACCCTAAATCCCACGTTGTCACTTTCCTCCAACACAGGTCATCACCACCGATGGCGCCGCCCTCGAGATCATCAGAATTTGATACTCGCCATCACCATAAAAGGAGCTTATAATATCGTCCTTATTCAAATCCCACATCGACACAACACTCTCAGTTGACGAATCCTCAAACCTTAACCCTAGCCGTATGCCATCCCAGAGATTCACAACGCTGTTGCCCCTAACAAAATATAGAGCAGGAGAAGTGAAGTTTGGTCTTCGTCGTAAGTACCGGAACCTGCCACGCGAGAATCTTCATCAAATGATCCCGACGTGATTCTCTAATGGCGAGGTGAGCAGCTCGTCTTCGTCGTCCGATAAAGATGACGAGCAGAATCTTCATGGAGTGATCCCTTCAAGGCTTGAATCGAACTTCTATTCAGGTCAAAATTCTTAACTCTATAACCTGCAACTTTATTGTTCTACCAGATTTTTAGTTTCAGATTTGATCTTAATGGAGTTTTAGTTACTGAGTTGATTGCTCATAAATTCTGATTTCAAAACCCTAATATCCAATTGAGGTTTTCTATTTCAAGTCTGCTTCTTTTAATTCTGATTTGCATGCTGAAACTGAATATTGTTTACTGCTCAATCCTAAGTTTGAATCTCTACTTCAATTCTGTTTTGAGTTCCATGATCGATTCTGCAGTTCTGGTTTGCTTTTCAATGTTACTAGTTTCAATAGGATTGTTTCACAACTTGAGATCCATCTATCAGAATTGGATAAAAAATGACAAAAAAATCAGGGCCAATCTGGCCCAATCAAGGTTAATCAGGGCCGGGCTGGATTTGTCTGAGCCCAATAGGGTTGGGCCTAGGCTGAGATATCTCAACCTGACCTCAGGATTGGGTTGAGCTTGGATTGAGCTAAGAGATCTTAGGGTTGGGTTGGGGTTTTAAAAAACCCGGTCCTATTTCATCTCTACCGTCATGTTATATCATTTTCGACGACAGGAACAAAATACTATCGCAAAAAAATCAAGTCTTCCAATACATATAGCATATCACATGATGACATCTGTATATACCTTTGTGCTCTATCATTTTTCAACAACGGAAAAAAAAATATCATCCGCCATAAATCAAGTCTTTCAATAAAATATAGGATATCAGTTATCAACAGTATCTGAATATTCTGTTATGTTAAACTTTTTGAGCGACAAACATTAAATATCGTCCCCAAAATTTGAGTCTTCCAATACAATATAACTAGGGCTGTAAATGGATAATTAAAAATTCGAATTCGATTTTGATCCGCATCCGTATCTGTTTAGGGGCATCCGTATTTATTTAGAGATATTCAGAAAAAAATCCAAATACTCCGATAGAAATTAATTATTATAAAAAATTAAGTAAATAACGATCTTTGGGGTTTTTGAAGATTCAACAGGTTCTAGAATATGAGGAAAAGAGAATCATGATCTAAAACTATGGATTGAGAGTGAATTGTATCCACTAGGGGGAGGAAGGTTCGAGTTACACAAGGCAGAGGTGTAAACGGATGGCCGAAAATCCGAATTCGATCCGCATCCGAATCCATCCGAATCCGTTTAGAGGTATCCGTATTTGACCAGAAAATATCCGAATCCGATTACATCCGATCCATATCCGAGCCGAATCCGATCCGTTTACAGACCTAAATATAACATATCAAGCAATGAGATCTTAATATATGGTCGTGCATATTATTTTAAGAGACGGGAAAAAAATACCATCACCGACAATCTAGTCTTCTAATACATTATAACATATAAGCGATGATGTTTGAATATACTGTCATGCTATATAAGTTTAAGTAACAGAAAAAAAATATCATCATAAAAAAGCAAATCTTCCAATACAATATAACATATCAGGCGACTTTAATAGAATATATTGTCTTATTAAATTTAGTTTAGCGATGGATTTTAAATACCGTCGCTATATGACATATTGGGCGACATAAATTTTTTTCATGTCGCTAGAAAATGCCTTTTGCTGTAGTGAGTGGAAGAGAAAAATTGTCAAGGAGGCACTGCACATACAATGTTCAAGGTAAGGTTGTAAATCGGTCCAGAACCGTGTATTCGGTTCTGGTTCGGTTCTAAGGAGTATTAGTGTGATCTAGATCCGGATCGAATCCCGCCTCGGCTCTGAAATTCGGTACTTGTACGTACTGAACCTGTATGGTTTCAATTCGGTTTCGGTTCCAAAAACCGGTCCTACACGGTTCAGTTCCAGTTCATGTACTTGGTTTATACTATATATATATATATAATATAATATATTATACTATATATATAGTATAATAATTATATTATAATATAGTTGTATTATAAAATCTAATACTAATATACTAATACTAGTTAAATAAATAAATAAATAAATATATATATGTATATACCCAAATTCGGTTTGATTTCAGTTCTAACCGCCGGTTCCTATGTTGGATCCGAAAAGTAACCAAGCCTTGCCTTGGTTCTGTTGCTCAATTTCAGTTTATAATCAAATTCCATTCGATTCGGTTCAGGTTATTTGATCCGGAATTGGTTTAAGTTTTTAGTTCCAGTTCCAATTTGACACCCTTAGTTCAAGGTAACTGTTCTTCCTTTCCATATGATGTATTTTTTTAATATCCTATATCTACATGAGGTTTGATCATAGGGTTAATATGATCAGAGAATTAAATTTATTTTTTCCATTGCATTTCTTAATATGATATTTTTTATTTCAAAATATGATTTTTTTGGATGAATAAATAATATAATATATTCAACGAAAGCACAACAAAAACAAAAGCACCTAAGAGAGGGGGAGGGGGGAGAAGGTGGAAAAGGGAGGATAGAAAAGAGAAAAGGAGGGGAAGGAGAGAGAACCAAAGCACTCATGAAACTTATTTTTTAAAAAAGATATTTTTTCTTCCTTAATGAAAATTTTAAAGTTTGCCTTTTCGGATAAATTTTTTTTCTCCCTTTTTAGTAACCTTATTTGAGTTATAACAGCCAATAAACTCTCTTTTTATTTCCAAATATAGCACTCACTCATGAAACATATGATAAAAATATATTTTTCTATTTTCTTAATGAAAAATTTCCATGTTTACATTTTTGGGCTGATTTATTTCCCCCTTTTTAGTAACCTTCTTTGAGCTAATTATAACAATTATATAGTGATGAAAATTTCAATTCTTTGTGGGACATCTTGTTGAAATATTGAAAATTTCAAATACCTAAACAGAACATCAGGTGACTCGTTCATGAGAGAGAGAGAGATATCTTCCCGCATTGGTCATTTTGGTAAGCTGCCACATGGAAGACATTACGTGTGTTAGGACATACAAGGGGATATTTGATTGAATTTGAATATAAAAATTTGACACATGCCTAATTCAGATTTCAGACCATGCCCTCTCTATCCAAGTTGCAGATAATATGCAATTTGGATCCTCTACTGCTGCCTGCCCATGCGGCTGGCATGCAGCATCACACAAGTAGGGCGCGGATCCCACCCGGGCAGGGTACTCAGGCAGTGGGTAGGGTGGTCATTTCGCCCCTACCTGTGTCAGGCTGCATGCCAGCCGCATGAACAGACAGCAGCGGAGGATCCGAAATGTATAACGTGGGTGGACCATTTTGAACATAAATGAATTCCTCCAATATTTAAAAATCCACCATTAATTTCACAGCTATTACAAAAAAACTGAAAGGACCTCCATTTACCATTGGAAGAATTGGCATTTAAATTGGTACAACCCTAATTAATTTTCTACTAATGTTGCCGACTTCCTCTCTTCCTTATATTTCAAGCTCTGAGCGGTAGATGCAAACAAGATTCTTCAAAAAATCAATACATGGGAAAATCACACCATGGGATTAACCCTTATTCATTACCTAAAAAAAAGGATAACCCTTATTAATTTTCTATAACTAGTTACCAAAAAAAGAAAAAATGCTATAAATTCATATATGAATATTCCAATCCAAAGATTTGTCAAAATACAGATTGGAATCACCTCAGTAGCTTGATTTGCTCTAACAGAATTAAGAACCTACCATCAATAGGGGTAATTCATTGAGAAATGAATCTACAAGAATTTGGAAAATTATCCGTGCAGAAATGGAAAACCGTCCAAGGTTTTGGCATTCTTTGAATCTAGTCAAAATGATGAACGAAATCCCTTCTAGTCTCTATCTCTATATATAGCTTGTTAGAACTCTTCCAATTCTCACATCTCCCTCTACACTAGTCTACAAAATCATGGCTGCCTATTTTAGTTACTATTCACCCGTTCCTGCCCTAATTATAGTCTTCTCTGTTTACCTCTCCACATTTTCCCTAGTTGAAGCTGTTAAAAATGGTGGTGGGTTCACTGTCGATATTATCCACCGTGATTCATTGCTTTCTCCAACCTATGACTCATCGGTGACTCGTTTCGAGCGTCTGCAGAATGCGTTCCATCGATCGGTGTCTCGCGCCAATAATTTCAAGAAAAGCGCAATCTCTCCACAGCAAATTTCAACCCAAGTTATCCCTAATGGTGGTTCATATCTTATGAAAATTTCATTTGGTACTCCATCAGTGGATACCCTCGCAATTGCTGATACAGGTAGTGATCTCATTTGGATTCAATGCAAGCCTTGTGAACAATGTTTCAGGCAAAATGCTCCTTTATTTGATCCAACCAAATCATCAACCTATCGAAACTTATTATGCAGTTCTAAAGAATGTGATTTGTTAGGTACTGGTTTTAATGGTTGTTCTTCTAAAGCTAATGCTTGTGAGTATGCTTATCAATATGGGGACAGTTCCTTCACTAATGGCCTTCTTGGTACTGAGACAATCACATTGGGTTCTACTAGTAGTGGTGGTAGATCAGTCCCTTTACCAAGAAAAATCTTTGGTTGTGGACACAACAATGATGGAACCTTTAGTGAAAGAGAAGGTGGTCTAGTTGGCTTAGGAGGGGGTCCTCTATCACTGATTTCACAACTGCAAACATCTATTGGTGGCAAGTTCTCTTACTGCTTGGTTCCTCTAGATAAGGTAAATGTGACAAGCAAATTGAATTTCGGTAGTCAAGCTGTTGTTTTGGGTGCCGATGTCGTTTCGACTCCTTTAGTGTCGAAAAACCCGGTTACATTCTATTATGTGACCCTTGAAGGAATAAGTGTTGGAAACAAGAGATTGGCATATAAGAGTTCATCTAAGGTTGGTGTTGATGAGGGAAATATTATACTTGATTCAGGTACAACATTGACATTTCTCCCATCTGATTTCTACCAAAATCTCGAATCAGAAGTGAAGAATTTGATTAATGGTGAAAGTGTTCCAGACCCTCAAGGGTTATTTAGTTTATGCTATACAGCTGATACAGATGTTAATGTTCCAATCACTGCCCATTTTACTGGTGCTGATGTGAAGTTGAAACCACTGAATACTTTTGTTGGTATATCTGAAGAAGTTGTCTGCTTTGCCTTTATCCCTCAAAATGGTTTGAGTATATTTGGGAATATAGCTCAAATGGATTTCTTGGTTGGCCATGATCTTGAAAAAAGAAAGGTGTATTTCAAGCCAGTTGATTGCACAAAGCATTAGTAGTTTCATGTGTTGAAAATTTCATGGATATGTGTATTTTCAACTCTTTGTTTATAATAATAATATTTTCAATATTTTCTGCTTTTGCATTATATCTACTCATAGTCTCTTTTAGTAACAAATTGTTGTTATTTTACTTAATTATTTAGTGTTTTTTTTTTTTAAATAAATAAAATCAAATCGCTTAGAGAGAGAGAGAGAGAGAGAGAGAGAGATGAATAATTACAATTTTGTAGTATACCATATGCTAGCAGTTTATGTTTCTATCTCTCTCTTCTTCTCTTTGAGGGTTAAGGGGCCATTTCTAGGGTGGAAGAGAGAGATAGACACATAGGGTGCTAGGGTATGGTATATTGTTCAACACAGATCCTCTATGGCCCAGCTGCCCGTAGTGGCCTGTGTGGTGTAGACTGGGCTGTTTGCGCAATGACCACCTTACCCTCGCTCGAGCAAGACGTTTGGGGAGAGGTAACGCGGTCTTTGCGCAGGTGGCTTAGTCTACGCCGCTTAGGTCGTTACGAGCAGCGCGCCGTACAGTATCTGTATATTGTTAACATATCCATCCCTCTCTCATAAAGTAATTTTAGAGGGAAAGCCAAGGCCTTATATTTTATGCTGATTGGAAAGAAATTGTAGAAGATTTATAGGACAAATAATTACACCACATATTATTATTATAACAATTCAGACCATGGATAATGCTTGAAATTACAAACTGCCATTATTCAATATATTAACATGTGCATCACTCAAATTGTAAACCAGTGATGCACAACATCAAGAGGAATTAATCATATTGTGAACGAAATATTCCACCACTCTGCTACGTGATTTTTGGGCATGTGTAAGGCATGGTATGAGGATTTTGGAGAATGAAAGGGTGGGTACTGATAGCTTGTAGTTGATATACTACACCTCAGTAATCATTAATATAAAGCACAACAAAATTCACATACACTACTCCCAAAGTTTATAACTATCTCTCGCACCCTCTCCGCTAAGGGTTCACAATGGTAGGAATCTAGATCCTCTACTTCTGCCTGCCCGGTAGTCCTACACACAGCAAGGCGGTAAAGACCGCTTTACCCCTGCTCAGGTAAGGGTAAGGCGTTCTTTCCATGTCAAGTGTAATATTATTCTTTGATTATGCATGATTCCTCAATAGAGGAATGTATATATACAAGTTACAAGAGATTGACTTATACAAGGAAACAAATAATGGAGATTACATAGAATATTAGATTGACAGAGATTGTGAAAGAATCATATCGCAAGTGATCACGATTTTCAACTGTGGTAGAGTCCATATCGCATGTGATTATGGTTGCAAGTGTATTAGATTGACAGAGATTGTGAAAGAATCCATATCGCATGTGATCACGATTTCCAATTGTGGTAGAGTCCATATCGCATGTGATTATGGTTGCTTGAAATAGGAGATTGAGTCATACATGGAATGTAAAACCGTAGGAGAAGGCGATATCGTCAATATTCCACCACTCTAGTAGAGGATCTCGATTCTCACAATGGTAGTTCAAAAAGAGCACCCATTTCCACCATTATGGAATTACCTTTTTTTTTGGTAAAGGTCAGCAAGTATAAATTATAATAAACAAAGTTACAGAGTTAACGTCCAGGCATATACCTAGACAAATACAAGAAACAATTTAGCCTGAGAAGCCCCACCTTCGGCAATGTCATCGGCAGGGAACAATTCAGACTAACAAAGATAAAAAGATTTAACTAGAGAACTGAAACTGTGGTCTGCCTTGAACATCCCGCTCAAGTTCCAACTGAATATGAGAAGGGAAATCAATCGAAGTACCTTTTTTAGCTGCATCCTTTGCTAGTAAGTCTGCTATTGGATTAGCATTGGCTGCAACAATGCGTTATTTTCAATGGTATGGAATCCAAGAAATCTTTGACATACATCTAGGATTGACTAACAAACCAAGGAATTGATTATGAAGAATCACTCTCTATCCATAGGTAGCGCACTCCCATTTATTTAGCAAAGCCAAACCTTGGACGGACTAGACTCTCCGTTTCAGAAACAAAGTTCGTACCAACACCTAGGTATATGTTGAAAGAAAAAACCATTTTTCCTTTATCATCACGAAAAACTCCTTCAGTCCCTGCTCTTCCTGGATTCCAAAAGAGAACACCTATCGATATTTAATTTAGTCCATCCTGGATTTGGCTTACACCACGGATCTGTATCCCCTCAATTTGTCTGCCCCTCAATTTCCTCAATTCCATCCAATAGGGGACCGAAATGACCACCTTTCCTTCTATTAGAGGGAAGGAAATTGATGGGTAGACAAATTGAGGTGATATTTTTCCCTTACACCACCCAACTTCACGAATCCGTTGCGGAGTAGGGGAAAGTATTGGAATATTCAAATATGTGGCGCATAGAAGGTCCGAAACAGATCTGATCAAATCTTTTAATTTACATCCCAGCTGACACAGATCTTTTAACACTAATTTAAAAATAAGTGGAGCAGTCTTCCTCTTGCCATCAAATCTTCGTGCATTTCTTTTTATCCAAATATTGTATAGAATTAACATCACTCCAGAATTCCAAGCACTTTTAAGGGAAAGTACTTTAGATTTCCTTTTTCCACCATTATAACAGATCCAATGTCAATGATGGCGAAAACCATTAACCCCGAAACAATCTAGGAAACATTGCAAAATTTGTTTCAAAAAGACACAATCTAAGGAAATTTGCCTAACCGATTCGATCTCTTCAAAGCAGAATTCACATCTAGATGGCAGAAGCACCCCTCTTCTACAACTTAGATCATCAACAGGTAATTTCTCATGAGCTAGTCTCCAACCAAATAAAGAATGTCTAGGCAGCAAATGGTTTCCCCGTATAGTTTTTTTTTTTGTTAAAAGGTCATTTGTATTAATAAGAAAAATAAAAGAAAGAATATACAGAATATTAAGGATATAGAAGAGAAATCAAATTCAACTTCAAAATTGAATTTGAACTCCATCAAATGTGTGCATGTTGATCGAGTCAAGGCTTATCCCACACAAAGTGCTAACAGCTTATCCTCTTCTTATCTCTTCTCTTCATCTCCTTGTATGTAGGAGTTTGTGTTGCATTCAAACTCAATTCCTCTTTGTTGTTTGAAATTTAAATTCAAATGTAACGAGTATATCACATACAATATAAATACAACATCACCGTAAGATTAAGAGCATGGTGAACTCTTATCTTCAATATCTCCTGGGTCTATCCTATCTTATCTTCTATTGTTATCCTTTCATGCTGCCTGGAAAACCCTGGAACGCACGTATGTCTCTCATTCACAGGCTTGTGTGATGCAACTTAAGTACCAATTGTTGCAAATAAAAAAAGGCACCAGCTCCATGGCTGACTATCTTCATAGGGTCAAAGAGTTGGTCGCAAACCTTGCTGCAGCTTCTCATCATGTGGCAGATTTAGACGTTGTTCTCAGCATTCTCAAAGGGTTAGGCAATGAATATGAGTCATTTGGCACCCCTGTCACTACTAGGAATGATCCACTTACCCTCGATGATTTCATTGGCCTCCTTCTAAGCCAAGAAATCCTCAAGGAACAACAATCTCCCATACTAGATCTGCCAACCATTGAAGCTAATGTTGATGCCACAACTCCCACTCCTTCACTGCCAACCAATACCAACAAGGAGAGGAGCAACAACTATTGATGCGGCCGTGGAAGAGGTCGCAATAGTTATTCAAATCAGCCAAGACAGAACAATTGGGCCCTGTGCCAAATCTGTCGACGTGGCTATTATTCGGCTCTTTCCTGCTACAACAGATATAAAATCCCAACTTCCAGGCTCCTGCAGCTCTAGCACAACCTACACCACCGGAGGCTCTCCTTGCCACTCCTATGGTCTCTTATGACTCGGCCTGGTATCCTGACTTTGGTGCATCACACCATCTGACATCTAACTTAGGGAATATGCATCTCAACAACCCATACACTGGTTTTGATCAAGTTAGAGTTGGTAACGGTGCAGGTTCGGCCATTCATCATACTGGCAGTTCTTCTCTTTCTTCCTCTGCTCGTAAATTTCATCTGAATCATGTTTTACATGCTCCTAAAATAACAAAAAATCTGCTGTCTATTAGTAAATTCACTGTTGATAATGATGTTGTTTTAGAATTTCACCCGTCCTATTGTTTTGTGAAGGATTTTTGAACAGGGAATGTTCGACTTCAAGGAACTAATAAAGATGGTATTTATCGTCTTCCCACAACAGCAGTGTCTTCTTCCAATTTCAATAATCAGCCTAGTGTCTACATTGGCGAAAGAACTTCCAAGTCAATCTGGCATGACCGTCTTGGTCACCCTTCTTCTAAAATTATGAATAGTGTTATTCACAGTTTGAAACTGCCAGTGTCTTCTACTGCTTCTAATTCAATTTGTTGCTCATGTCAAATGGGAAAGTCCCATAAATTATCTTTTTCATTGAATAAATCCACTGCTTCTACACCTTTTCAGTTGATTCATGACATTTGGGGACCTGCACCAATACCATCGGTTCAAGTTTATACTTAATATATATCTTTCATTGATGATTATAGTAGATATACCTGGATTTTTCCCTTAGTAAGAAGGTCAAAGGCATTGACTATATTCATGAAATTTAATGCATATGTGGAAAATTACCATAACTGTAGGATTATTAATTTTTAGTCAGATGGTGCTGGTGAATATAAAATTTTGGACAAATTCCTTCATAAAAAAGGAATAGTGCATAGGTACTCATGCGCCCACACCTCTGAACAAAATGGAAGGGTAGAGCGAAAGCATCTCCATTTGGTAGAAACGGGACTATCCCTAATGGCACATGCATGTGTACCAATGCAATTTTGGGGTCAGCCTTTGACACATCAGCATATCTAATAAATAGACTACCAACACCAGTGTTGAAGAACAAGTCTCCCTTTCAAACATTGTTTAAGGAAGACCCTGATTACAAGATGTTGCGGACGTACGGATGTGCTTGTTACCCTTGGTTGAGGCCCTACAACAAACACAAGCTGGAGTATAGGACAACTCAATGTGTTTATGTTAGGTATAGCGATTCCCACAAAGGCTACAAGTGTTACGACATCAACAGTGGGAAGACTTACATTTCAAGACATGTAATCTTTGATGAGATGTTATTTCCTTATAAAACATCTTCAACCAAATCTGTAACTTCCCCCTATCTCTCCCAACCCCACATTTATCAACACTAGTGTTATCTTTCCCTCCCGCCTTCCCATAGAGAATATAGGGCTGTAAATTCCCAACCCCCACGTTACCTACTCCAAGTCCCAGCCCTAGCCGAGCACTCCACAACTCGAGCCAAGCATCTCAAAATTCAGGCAGCCCAAATGAAAATTCCCAACGAGTGACACTACTAGGGCCACTACCCATTGCATCCTCAATCCACATGGCCGAACCAACATAGCCCATTGCATCCTCTTTGGACATGGTTGAACCAACTCAACCCATGATTGATCAGCCTATACAGCCTATTTTAGCCCAACAACCCACATCACTACCTCAATCCACTGTTCTAGTCCCAAATCCGAATTCAAACCCAAGCACCCATCCCATGGTAACCCGCTCTAGGGCTGGAACCACCAAACCGGTCTTGAAGCTGAACCTCCTTGCCACTAGGCATCCTTTACCACAAGCCCTTCTCTCCACCATATCCACCCAAGAAGAAGGACCTACCTCTTACACTGCTGCCAGTAAGGATAAAAAGTGGAGAATGGCAATGAGTGACGAATTTGATGCCCTAATGAGAAATGGGACATGGAAATTCATATCACCCTCACCCACTCTCAATGTGGTTGGTAACAAATGGGTATTCAGAATCAAAAGAAATGCTGATGGAACGGTCTCTAGATACAAAGCTCATCTAGTAGCAAAAGGTTTTACCCAACAAGAAGGAAGTCGATTATTTCGATACCTTCAGCCCAGTTGTAAAGCCAACAACCATTAGAACGGTTCTTTCTATAGCTGTGTCTAGAGGATGGATGCTACGGCAATTGGGCATCCAAAATGCCTTTTTGAATGGCACCCTAGAAGAGAAAGTCTATATGACACAACCACAGGACTTTGTTGATCCTACCCGGCCAGATCATATCTATCATCTACAACGTGCTTTGTATGGACTTAAATAGGCACCACGGACCTGGGCTCATAGGCTTGGCTCTTTTTTGGTAACACTAGGTTTCAACTCCTCCAAAGCAGATACATCATTGTATGTTCGACACAAGAATAGCCTACTCATATATATTCTGGTCTACATTGATGATATAATCATCACTGGTACAATTGCACAGGAAGTACAAACTGTTACTCGTCAATTAGCAAATGAGTTTGCTATCAAAGATCTTAGCACTTTACACTATTTTCTTGGTATAGAGGCAACAAGATCCTCTTCAGGACTTTATCTATCTCAAACCAAGTATGCCCTGGATCTTTTGAAAAAGACGAATATGGAGGCAGCAAAGCCTATGTCCTCACCAAGTTCCACCTCACATTTGTCTCGCACCTGTGGACAACCGTTTTCAGATCCAACTCTTTACAGGAGCACAGTAGGCTCCTTACAGTACTTAACCTTGACCAGATTAGACATACCCTATTCGGTTAACAAGGTTTGTCAGTACATGCATTCCCCTACCACAGAGCATTGGGTTGCAATCAAACGCATACTGTGTTATATCAAGGACACACTGGATCTTGGTATTTATCTTTGTGTCTCTTCCTCCTTACATCTCAGTGCATATACAGATGCAGATTGGACTGGTTGCTCAGATGATCGTCTCTCAACAGGTGGTTACTGCATATATCTAGGCGATAACCTGGTCTATTGGGGTTCAAAGAAGCAACACACAGTTGCAAGGACCTCTCCAGAATCTAAGTATAAAGCTTTGGCAAATGCCTCTGCCGAACTCATATGGGTACAACAGTTATTGGCAGATCTTGGTGTTTCAAGTCCAGTTCCTCTTCTATGCTGTGATAATATTGGAGCCACGTATCTTGCAGCAAATCCTTTGTTCGAGAACATGTAGCTGCCAAGAAACTCTATGTCCGTTTTGTTCCAAGTCAAGATCAAATTGCAGATATAATGACCAAAGGCCTGCCATGACCACAGTTTAGTGCTCTACGTACCAAGCTCACTCTCATGGACCGACTACTTCACTTCAGGGGGCGTATTAAGGATATAGAAGAGAAATCAAATTCAAATTCAAAATTGAATTTGAACTCCATCAACGGTGTGCATGTTGATCGAGTCAAGGCTTATCCCACACAAAGTGCTAACAACTTATCCTCTTCTTATTTCTTCTCTTCATCTCCTTGTATGTAGGAGTTTGTGTTGCATTCAAACTCAACTCCTCTTTGTTGTTTGAAATTTAAATTCAAATGTAACGTGCATATCACGTACAACATAAATACAACATCACCGTAAGATTAAGAGTGTGGTGAACTCTTATCTTCTATATCTCCTGGGGTCTATCCTATCTTATCTTCTATTGTTATCCTTTCACAGAAGTCACACTAGATTAAGCCAGATACTCCAACAAAATAGCGAAATTAACCCACCTTCGGCATGGCCATCAATAGGGGAAGAAAGCTCGCTACACTGGAAAAAAAAAGAAGCTAACAACACATCACAAGAAGCGAAATCTTGGACGCCTTTGAGCATCCATAAGTAATTCTGCTTGCATTGAGGGAGGCATGGGCGCCATCGAGCTTGAGGTCTGCAATCTCGTAACTGATTTGGCTAGAAAGTCAACAAGAGGCTTTGCTTCTCTATAGCAGTGAGAAACTTTCCACTCAAATAGATGATAGAAACTACTAGAGATAAAGCCAATCTTGACAAAGTCACTGGAAAATACCATGTGTTGCATCAAGAAATCGTCGAGCGGTCCTGCGAGTGCCGTCACCTGCAAGTGGACCAAGGGGTCAACAGAGAGAACCGGTGTGGTTCCGGCCTAGGGCTGTCCGATGCCAAAGTTAGATCTCCTGAGCTAACAGATGAATAGTGATTATTCAATATGAGTTTAGATGTTCCTTTAAGGGTGGTGTACCTTTCCTTTTATAGTAGTGTATGGCGGTGTGGAGAGTCCCAGTTTGATGGAGAGTGTGCCGTTGAGTGGATAGAGGCCCTGGGTAGTAAGGCTCTATCCCGATTGGTCATCTCCCCGCGGGAGGGAGTGTCCTGGTGGTATCAAGATCCTTGGCGGGTAGATACTCGCGTGTGGTGATAACGTCATTGGTGCTTGAATCCGTCTGGGTGACGTGACCTCTAAGCAGTGGCCCAGAGTCCTGGTGGTGGCATAAGTCTATAGTGACACGATTGGGTCATAGATGAGCGACCTCGGTGTTCGTGTATATCACGTCTGCATCCACGATGCCGCACCTGGGTGTGAGGCCATGCCTGGGTGAGGCGGCGCTTGGGTGAGGCTGCCGCCTTGGTGAGGCGGCGCCTGGGTAAGGCCACGCCTAGGTGAGAGGCTGCGCCTGGGTGAGGCCACGCCTGGGTGAGGCCGGGTGAGGCCGAGGCGCTGAGGCAGCGGGTGAGGTCACGCTGGGTGACAGGCTGCGCCCGCCTTCTTAGGTAGTGAGGTCCGCTGCGGCGAGGCCGCCGCCTTGCCGCTTGGTGAGGCCGCACCTAGGTGAGGCTGGCGCTGGATGCAGGCCGCCGCCTGGGTGAGGCCGCCGCCTTGGTGAGGCCGCTCCTGGGTGAGGCCGGCACCTGGGTGAGGCCGGCGCCTGGGTGAGGCCGCTGCCTTGCTGAGGCCGCCGTCTTGGGTGAGGCCGGCGCCTAGGTGAGGCAGCGCCTAGGTGAGGCCGCCGCCTTGGTGAGGCCGCGCCTGGGAGAGGCTGGTGCCTGGGTGAGGCCGGCGCCTTGGTGAGGCCAGCGCCTGGGTAAGGCCAACGCCTGGGTGCAGGCCGTGCCCGGGTGGGACCCCCGGTTGGTTCTCCTTGGTTCTGGAGCGGGTCGCTTTGTGACACGTGGCAGTCGTTGACTGGTTCGGTGAATCTTGGATGTATCACCATGGAATCTGTAGATTTCTTACCCGTAATTCCTCCAAGGCTGACTTAATTAACTGTGAATGTACCAGATGGAGTACATTCTTATGGATTACTAAGTTAATTAAAATTTATAGGTTTAATATTCATCCTATTATGATAATCCCCAATAAAAACCAGATCTAAAGTCAATTGGTTCATTGCCTTTTTGTCATACATAACACCAGTTCTTAGATTCTGCCAGAATTTTCGTGACAGTAATGCAAAATGCATAACAATACCTTCCCGAATAAAAAATGTCTCCTACCTGTCCAATATCAGCCTAGACCAACCGTTTGGGATTAGACTCCAACATTACAGACCCCTTACATGTGTCGCAAGTCTAGTGTATAGATTCTGCAAGAATCTACTGATGTAGGCCCACACCTGCATGCCAAATGGAGTCAAGATCAAGCTTCATCGGTTAGGACTAGGCCACGTAATCAAGGCCGCCGATTCATTCTTTGCCATCTGGATTTGACTTCAAGAAGATCTCATTTGAACGATCACGATTTGGACAACATGGCATCCCTAAGAAAATGGCAAGCAGCCCCTAACCGATTTCTATAGTTCACTATAATCACATTCCTATATTTTAGGAATTAGAAATTCTATCTAAGACTTAAATTTTGGGGAGGATTTGATCATCATACCATGCGTGAGTTAGAGTGTTTTCTTCCTTCCGATATTTTAGGATTTGGAGAGCTATTCAAGGAGTTGTGATTTTGAGAGGATTGGCTTATGTAATGGGTCAACTCTACATGAAGGCTTTGCCTTATTTCCGTCCTACATTTTAGGAAACTATGTGAAGGTTGGCATGCCCAAAAGAAGTTCTAAACGTGGGCAATCTTGAAGTAATTTTGCCTTCCTCTCCTTATTCCTACAAGATAGGAATTAAAGTTGACTTGCTCCACAAGAAGAATCTGCCACTTAGGAACTGCTATGTGGGACGATTTTCTTATGCCTTCTTATTTTTTTTAATTTCAAGTATTTTAGGTAATTTGGGTTTTATTTTCTTGGCAATGTAATCTTAGAATTAGTCTCCTTTTTATAGTCTTTAATCTTACCCGTAGATTTGAGTTTTGGGTTTCTATAAATTAGAGGAGCTTTGGTCAATGTAATTAGTGAAGAATGGATTAATTAAATTTTACTCTATTGAGTATTTTGAACCTTGAAGTGTTCACCCCGTAACCCTGGAAAGTTACATTGCATCCTCGAAGAGTTGCAATTTTCCCGTGTCCTTGAAGAGTCACATTAAACCCATTATGATTTTTTTGTTGTTGTGTTTGGGTTGTTCTTCTTGACTCTCCCGATCTGTATCTTCCAACTAGGCTATATTATTTGGTATAAGAGCTTGGAGGAGAGCGAGAAGTTGTGATAATGCCCATGCATAGAGGTGATCGTACAGCTCCCATGGAGGATGTCAACATAAGAGATGAAATTCAGACGACGATGAATGATGTTGCGGAAGAACAAATTTTTGTTCAGGTTGATTTGGGTAAACCCCCAATTTTCGACAAGTACCGGGATGAGTACGACGATGAACATTGAGTTTTCGAAAGTCTTGAACCAGATTTTGTTTTGAAAGCACAAAAGTATTTCTACTCACATCACAACGATGTCACAACCCATGATTCCCTCTCGTTCAATTGGTTTGACATCGATAGTACGTATGACGATCCATATTTAAACTTTATTGCTTTCACATATCTACTTTGATTTCGAGGTATGAGCATCATTACCAAGCCATATTTGATTGTTTCATCTATTCGAGCCATGAACACATTAATTGCTATTGTCATCAAATCTGAAGTTGCTATTGGAGATATCACAAATGCCTTTATTTGGTTTCCATTTGACTCCGGTGTAAGTACCGTGGTCCTCTGGACGAGGGCTCCTCAGCCTCTTGGCGACAAAGATTGGCTTCGATGAATAACCATGTATCGTTCCAATATATCATCATGGGGATTGGGATCATGCTTTATAAAGAAATGGAGTCGCCACCTAGGGTTAGGACCTAGGACCCAATGGGTGTAGCCCCATCTGGGGTTAGCGGAAAGGGTTATGTGATTCCATATGGTCTGGTCAGAGATTCAGGGTAAGTAGTCAGGTTATGAGGGTGGGAAGGTGTTAGGCACCCACCTCGCCTGCATAAATCGGTCTTTCTACTAGATGCTGGTTTTTGAATATTCTCCCTTAATAATATATCCTATACTAACATGTAAGGCTAAGTTATGATGCACTAATCATGACAAAGAAAGAAAAATCATTTACTATATAAACTAAAACGAGTTACTTTAATTGTCTACATTATGCCAAAAATAATAAGAAGGAAAGATACAGATACTAGTCAAGAAATACACGAAATAAGCGAAAGCGCACTGAGTGCGAAATATGTGATGTCCCATGGCTCAGGTGGAGACGGACGATCGGCTTGTTTTTCTCTTGTCAGACAGAGTAAGGACTATATGAGATGGATTTTGCTACTCAAACTTCGGGCAGAGTAACGGCTATATAAGGGATTCTTGTTATCTGTATGCAGACAGAGTAACGACTGCAAAAGGGATTTTTATGTTATTCGTACACTGACGGGATAACCAATTCAAAGAGCAGAATCGCTCTAAATTTGGATGGATAATTGAAGGATCTACCCCACCAAAATGACTTTACTCACTCACACACTCACGGTAGAGAGAGGGAGGAAAAGGGGGGAAAAAGGAGCAGAAAAGGAATAGAAATCGCCTGTGGAGGGTCCTCTAGCCCGAAAAACCTTTAAAAAATAAGGGAGGGGGACCCTCCTATTTATAGGGGAGGGGGGACCCTCAGCCCTGGCCAGATAAGTCCTCCACGGCACCGTGGGGGACTTTTTCACGGCGCCGTGTGTGACGTCAGCTGGCTGATGTCACACCCCTTCATGGCACCGTAGAAATCAAGTACATGTCCCTACAGTGCCGTGGGAAGGAGCCCACGGCGCCGTGGGAGTGCAATACCACTTTTTCAATCATTTTGGGCCTCAAATGAGATCCTTTTGGGACCTCCGTGGTGGGGGAGGATGAGCAGTACCTCCTTCAGCGTTTAGTAAAAGGGTCTGATAAGCCAATTTAGGGATGTTTAGGGTGATTTGGTTCAGATGTAGGGACAAGAGTCCTTCTTCAGAGAGATACCGATGTCTGTCCGTGTCCTATTGTCATCATCGTCGGGGGGTGACAAAATTCAGTATCTACACCTGGTGAATGGCGAGCATCACTGATCGGACCAAGAGTTCGAGAATGAACTCTTTTTCAACTTGGAGATAATGATGCAGGCCCAACCTGCATGCCAAACAGAGCCAAGATCAAGCTTCATCGGTTCAGACTAGACCACATAATCAAGGCCGCGGATTCACTCTTTGCCATCTGGATTTGACTTCAAGAAGATCTCATTTGAAAGATCACGATTTGGACAACATGGCAGCCCTAAGAAAATGGCAAGCAACCCCTAACTGATTTCTATCATTCACTATAATCACATTCCTATTTTTTGGGAATTAGAAATTCTATCTAAGACTTAAATTTTGGGGAGGATTTGATCATCATATCATGCATGAGTTAGAGTGTTTCCTTCCTAAAAATATTCAGTTGGATCGGTCAAGGATCGGATCGGACCACACAGAACCTCCCTTCCTCGTGCTTTTGCCAGCCATATGTGCACTGGTAGCCACTGTTGTGTTCCTCAGTGGAACCACTTCTTACATCCGTGTCAAACCACACAGAAGCTCCCTTCCTCATGCTTTTGCCTCAAAGATTACTATAAGAATGGTGTTAGAACACGCAAGGGTTTTGTCAAACCCGAATCCGTCCCCATATAGAGATCTAGAATACGATTGAATTAAATAATGCAGGGAAAGCAAAGTGTACCTGGTACCCACGTGTGCTGATGAAGCACATATAAGATCACCTCCAATAGCTACAACAATCCGTCAGATAATGAATGCAATCCGCGATGGGGATCTTCTGCCGTCTCCTAGACTCTCCCACAGCTCCCTTTCTTGTGCAGAAAAGAGAAAAGAGAATAGTGACAGCAGGGACCCCTCATCAGTAGTATTTATAATACTCCCCAACCCTAACCCACTTCCATAATGGGCCAGGCCGGTCTGGTCCATCTCAATAAAATAGTAGCAACCACGTCAGCCCTTGTATTTCTTAATCCCCACCAATGATCGACCCGATAATTAATTAAGCCCATACTCGTCGTATTTTGGAAAAATCCTAACAATCTCCCACTTGGGCTAGATTAATTAGAAGGTCATCATTATCAGATGTGGCCATGGGATCTCAATACAATAATAATGCTACTAAACCTTGATCCAGTTAGCAAATATATCATTATCGAGCAACAGCAGAGAATACACCTCAACATACGGCATATCACTTTCTATCAGCTACAAACAAGGATCTACTTACTAACATGAACATCCTTGAGATGATTTTGTATAAGGAATGTTGTATACGTCTGTGATCACATAAATATCATCATCATTCCTTGTGGATCCTCGAACGTATCATGAGTATCGTACGACTCATGGATTACCTTTGAACATCGTCATATTCGTTGGTAATCGAACGACTTGGTTTATCACCAATTGAACATCCATGACTAGAAATAGCCGAACGACTTGGCTCATCGCCAATCGAACATCCTTACACCAAAAGGCCTACAACACATCAATCATATGCATGCATGCAAATGCTATTCATCACAATCGAACAGAAGCATCATAATCAAAACGAAACATATATTAAGTCCTCCCACTCAACAAGCATATCAATGAAATAAGAAGGACTCTCAATCCACAAACAGATCATGTAAAGAAGCACTCCCACTGATCAAAAGAATCGAACAAATCGAATCAACCAAGTCTGAAAATAAAGATTCAAACCACAAATCTCGGTACAATGTAATAAAAAGCCGTCAAGCTGAACCGATTACTTCTTTTGTTCTCAGTCAAGTTACCATTCTCAAGATTCTTTCTCTTTCTTGTGCATAATTAGATATCAATTTCTTCAAGGGTATAGTCCTAGTTTGTTAATTGCATCAATTTCTTTAATATATTCTTCGTTGTTTATTCACTCATTCATTCCTTTCATTATTCCTTATTTTATTTCAGTGTTTGGCTTTATCTTTTCATATTAATAATACATTTCCAATCTATGCTACCAAAGTAGCTTCCGTCAAATGGCTCAAGGCCGGTTATACCCCATAGGTTACAAATTATTAATCTTTCATCATTTCAATGCTTATTGATGGATTATTCATTCATGGTTCATTATGCTCGTTGGTTAACTGTCAATTACCATAATTATTCACTTATTATTTCATCTACCATAATAAGTTATCGTTCGTCAACAACATAATTTTCATCAATATATTGAAACAAAACATCATAATATTAAAGGTTTCTATATCGCACAAAACAACATGTTCTTTACCCATCGCGTGTCCATTCATCATTTAAACATTCATCAACATATGATCATAAAATCAGTGGTTCTATACATTTATCATCAATACATCAAACACATGTATGCATACAATCAAGATGATAAATATCAATCAGCAATACTTCTTTATAATACTGCATTCTTGCCCTTTCGGGTCAAAGGTATACGTCTTTATCGTACCGCAAATGCCGCGAGATAGCAACAACTTTCAGAAATCTCCCTCCACTTTTGGGTGATAGAGAAACCCCTAGGTTATGCACCTCAATAATAATTTATTGCACTACAATTACCGCGAGATGTTGATGACTTTCAAAAAATTTCCTCCACCTTTGAGCGGTAAGAAAATCCCTAGGCCACGCATCCCAAATTCTTTGAGTACACCATCTTTGGATGGACGCACTGCCTTTCCGTGAAGAGATCAGCAGTTTTCAGAAATCCCAGCACCTTTGGGCAACTGGAACCCTTAGACCACTATCCCTTCCAATCCATGTGCATATCACCTCGTCAATCTTTGGCAACATCGTCTTTGGGCTAATGTCACCTATTCCGCTGCCTTGGCAGAATCATAAAAGGATTCAATGGGCCACTTTGGTGGATCACCATTTTACCTTCTCATAATTCCTCAACCATATATGCAGCAATATATGTGGAAGTAAACACATAGATCGCCCATAATGTGTTGTGATATGCACATTCATCGTCCATGTGGCAGTGGTCACCCCAAAATAGTTCAAATATGCTCAAAATATCATAATCGTCCAAAACAGGTCCCTGGAAGTATTAAACGTCCAAAAACCAGGTACCAGTGGGTAGGTCTTAAAATTATGAACAAAACAAGACCACCCGGAGCCCAATCGGATGCTCCATTCGTCCATACGTCACTTGAAGGTGACACAATCGTCATTAATAGGTCCTATAAAATCAACAAAATATTCGAACAGGATACCCAAAACGTCGACCTTGAAGAATACAAGCAAAATGGGAAAACAGCTTCTGGAACAATTAAAAATGTTCTAAAACAGTTGATTCTGTTCCCAAAACAATTGGAAAACACAAAAACCGCCAAAACCATAATATTTGTTTATCCAAGGTATACCAAATTGCATACCAAAACAAAAAGCATGAAAAAATAGACACAGCAGAAAAAACCGCGTCTCAAAATTCAATCAAACAAACCCACACGGTCCATTTGAAGTTTTCTGGTCATTTTGCCCTTTTTTTTTTTAAAAAAAAAAAAACCGAACCAAACCGGTTTAATCGAATCGAACCGGAATGAACCAAATTGGACCTGAATAAGTAAATCGAAATGGGCCACCGGCCCACCCAAACGGGTCACCAGGGTCAGATTTTGGGTCGAAAAATGGGTCAACATTTAGGTCTCGGGTCGGGTCCGTGTTGATCGGGTCTGGGTCAACTTTGACCCGGGTCGGGTCTGACTGGGTCAAGCTTGACCCGCAAGCAACCTCTGACGTCATAATCGTTACGAGTTTTTTTTTTTTTTTTTTTCTACAACTGCCCCTGGCGGGTGGATCTCACTCGCGGCTTCGGCCGGCGGTGACGATCCACAGGTCGCCGCGATCATCTCTCCAAGCCCTTCTCACCCATCTACAAATTTTCGACTTTCGCAAGTGGAAAAATCCGGCAGCTGCCAAAACGTGCGGTTTCGCCCAAAATCCGGCCAAAATCCCTATTTCCACCGTCAAAACTCGATCCAAGTTCTTAATCAATCGATCCTAGGTCTGTATAGTCAGCTCTGATGCCAGTTGTTAGAACACGCAAGGGTTTTGTCAAACTCGAATCCGTTCCCATACAGAGATCTTGAATACAATTGAATCAAATAACGCAGGGAAAGCAAAGTGTACCTGGCACCCACGTGTGCTGATGAAGAACAGATAAGATCGCCTCCAATAGCTACAACAATCCGTTAGATAATGAATGCAATCTGCGATGAGGATCTTCTGCCGTCTCCTAGACTCTCCCACAGCTCCCTTTCTTATGGAGAAAAGAGAAAAGAGAATAGTGACAGTAGGGACCTCTCATCAATAGTATTTATAATACTCCCCAACCCTAACCCACTTCCACAATGGGCCAGGCCGGTTGGGTCCATCTCAATAAAATAGTAGCAACCACGTCAGCCCTTGTATTTTTTGATCCCCATCAATGATCAACCCGATAATTAATTAAGCCCACACCCGTCGTATTTTGGGAAAATCCTAACAAATGGTTCCTTTGTTGATAACCGTCATTGTTTGTGGTGTTGTGTTGGCCATTGGGAACACTTATTTTCTTGAGCAAGCAAACCACATGAATCTTATGGTCGGACACCTAAAATTCCCTTATACACTCTTTCTATTTTTTGACGGGTGCTCAAGTTCGATGGCCAAATATTATTGTTACAAGAGATGTCCATTGTTATTAGGTGAGACAAGATGCACGCAAGTATGTTGCAACAATTGGAGTTGGAAGTGGAATGATCATATCCATCTTTTGTTGCATACATGCAGCAAAGGTGGAGGTCAGCAGGATGGATGTTATTGAAAGATTGATATGGTTTAGTAGAGAAGCCTTATGACACAATTCCCATGACCATATTCGAGTTGCTTCCACAGTTTCTCCTGCTAGGGGTTTTCGATGGGCTTGCTCGAGAGGGTTTCCAAAATTTCTTCGGTGATCAGGTCTCTGCCTCTATGAAGGCCTATATCAACTCATTCGTGGAGGCAGTGTTTGGAGTAGGCATCATTTTCAGTGTCCTTTTTGTTTATGTAACCAACAAGGTTAGTGAGATGGGTGGGCGACAAGGGTGGTTCCAATTTATCCTTAATCAAAGCCGCCTTGATAATTACTATTGGACATTGGCAGTATTGAGCACTATCAACCTTGTTCTCTTTGTTTTCATTGCCTGTTACTTCCCATACAAGGATGCCGAAATTGAAGATGAACAACTGTAAGTTTGAGAAACCCTTACCACCAAAAGAAAACAAAAAAGGCTTTTTCTCCTTGACACCCGATTAATTTGCAACTTTTTCTTTTTTCCAATCATGTTACTCAAAATTTCCAAAAAAATAAAACAAAAATGAAGTATGTTGCTTCTACAATTCTTAGCAACCTTAATGCCTATATCATATGTCATTTATGGAGTTGTTGAGCCTAATGTTTTAATTATTGCAACTATATATGTGGATGTAACCTTATAGCGATCTTCAACCCTGTCCCCTCTTTCCAAATTTTTGGTGTGTGTGTGTGTGTGTGTGTGTGAATTCAGATCCTCTTCAATGACATTTAACCACCAGAGTCGATCTCCCACCATCCATGGGGTGTGGTCCCCACATCCTAGAGGTGCTTCCCACACCCCATGGATGGTGGGAGGTCGACTCTAGTGTTTAAATGTCATTGGAGAAGATCCATAGTGAGTGAGTGAGTGAGTGAATGTGTGTGTTTGAGGCCTCTCGTGCAGCCTCACACAGCAGGGTATGGACCCCACCCAAGTAGGGTGGTGGGGCAGTCGGTAGGGCTGTCATTTCACCTCTGCCTATGAGGCCGCACAGGCAGGTGGCAGCAGAGCGAGAGAGAGAGAGAGAGAGAGAAAGAAAATTAAAATGACAGATTTTTTCAGCTAAAACTTCCCTGTTTTTAACCATGAAACTCGATATTGTGAGCAGTTGCTCGGATAACTTTATTAATGGCGGAAAATTAAAACTTACAAAGATTTTTTCCTAGGGTAGAGGACAACCACCTTAACCAGGAGCTAGTTATTTCACACTCAAAGCAAATCCAAACCCAAACTTCTTACATTGAAACTCAATTACTTCCAGCCCTTTCTTTGAAGAGTGATGGCAATGCTCACAAGTTCCATAGGAAGCTTCTTGACCATGTCATCAATTACCAAACGAGTAAATTTCTCATATAATGGTTCTATAATCTCATGTCCAAAGTGGTGAGAAATCAGGGGTTCTGAAACTGATCTGATATTTTTAGCTACGTTATCTCCCTTAACCTGCATGTTTGTCTCTTCCTTATCCCCAATATCTAGAGCAAATGTTACCAATTGTTTTGTTCCGAAGGAGCCCTCCTTGTCTATTACTTCTTGAATTTCCTCGCATGATGCCGTGTAATATGGCACATTAAAAGAATCTAACTTCTCTTCCTCAATTAGTCCCTGTTTCCAAAAAAAAATTAAAAAAATGCACGCATGGAAGGAACTTTAGCAATAAGCTAATGGAGTTTCTTCAACCCCATAGATATGGTAAGTAGTAGTACTACCTCTGAAACCATAGCTATGAGGGCCTCTGATAATAGTTCCCAATAATCACAGGTAGCTGAGGAGGGGTCGCCACCTTGTCTACCATGAAGTATCAAGAACATACGAGCGTTGGGGATCAACTCTTTTGATCTCAACTTGATGAACGAAGTAAAATCCTCTTGAAATTGTTCCAGGTAAGCTGTGCTGACAGGTGGGGGGCTAGTATTGGAGATATAGATTTTCCCCTTGTTTATTGGAATACCTACTTCACTTGTGAGCCCTGGTGGAACCTATCAACGGGTTCCATTAATTCATTCAAAAATATCAGTAATTTATGTCGTGATTTAAATTAAGGACTGGACGCTTAAAGCAAGTTAATAAATAAAAAAAAAAAAAAGAAATATAAAAGAGAACACCAGGCCAAAAATGAGAAAGACATATCTCGACTTGGTTTCTACTGAAACCCCTCCAACCTAGCGCGAATGCTTCCATCAGGTTCTCGTATGAGAACTATTCTCGTACACCAGAGATATGGCACATAGATGGAATCCACTAACTATTTAGGGCGTACCCAGTACACGATGCTCAATGCACACCTTGATTTGCTAGTGCTTGGTGGGGCCAAGTGAAACAGTTGGGAAGTGATGAAACTTAAACTTACTTACCCGAGAGAGCCAGTGTGCACTGTAGCAAGAATGGACAAGGTGTAAACTATTCAAGGGGAATAGTCTCTCGTAGAAGGAGCCAGGTGCACCTGCAATGAAACACTTCTTACCATCTTCGCCGATCCTTTCTCCTTCAAGTTGTTGATAATTTTCAAAAAAGAACTTGAACATTGAGTTGAAATCATTTCCAAGAAGATCATTTAAGAAAACTTGAAGCTCTGGCTGTTTTACACCTAATTCGTTGCACCTTTTCTCTACTTTTCGTTTGATCGTAGTGATCACTGTGAACGTATTAGGACCGAAGGCGCAACCCAAGTCTGCAATGGTTAAGGCATTAGAGGGAAGGCCCTCGCTCACGAGATCTTCAATGGCCTTCTCTAGGATAGGTTTTGCAGTTGATATCACCGATCTCTGCTCCAACCATTAAAAAATAAATAAATAAATAAATAAAAAATAAAAATTAATCACAATATATACAGCAAAAGTAATAGGATATAGATTTCGTTCACCTTAAGAGGAAAAAAAAAATGAAAATGAGTTAGAGCTTAAGATGTACTAACATTGAAAGAATTCTGAGCATAGCTTGTATCTCGTTCTCCATTACTCATGCATAGGAATTCCTTCACCCCCATGACTTCAGTGATCAATCAATGTATACTCTGATCACTCGATAACGTTTCTCTTTATGTTTTGAGTTATTACTTCAACTATGTATGTATATATAATAAGAGAAAGTTTGTTGTCTTCCACCAGTAGGGAGGAAAGCAACCGGATGGCACACATCCGATGGCCTGTGTGTTATACAAAGTCTTATTTGGAATGCTATTTTTGTTCCAATACATGACATTTGAGGCCATTCCCTAATTAGGTCAGCATGACATTCTCTAATTAGGTCAGCATGAGTCCGGTTTTCGCTCACTCAGTCAAAACTCGGGAGTTAACTCGGCTGGAGTGGACAAGATTTGCTAGCAAAAGTTTGCCGTGCAATATAATTCAAAAGATAAAGCGGGTTAGAGATGGGATTGGGGTCACATCAATTGACTGTAACCTTTTAAAAGAGACAGCTGTTAGAGAAGGAGTTGTAGGATCGGATGTGGCGACAAGGATCCCTTCAATTATTTTGGCTACTCAAACTGTAGCAAACGAATTAAATATGTTAGTGGAAGAGTTTGAGACAGAGAGAGCCGGGACTGTTCCTCACACAGATCCATTGAAGGGGGACATTCCATACCGTTTTAGATCCCCCACTGTGAGGTTCATTAGAAGCTTTAATCCCACTATGATACAGATCTACGCCCACCTGCTCAAGGCTTGGAATCCGACGGATAACCACCGCCTACAGACGCAATGGAAAGTACCACTTTACCCCGTTTGGACAAGACATTCAGATAAGGGTAAGGCGGTACATTCAACCTTGCTACAGTAATAGAGGCAGACAGAATTAAAGGAGTCGAATTGGTCTTTCGAAGGATCGTTTTTTCTTCAAGGTCCTTGCTGATGAGTTGGATGGGTTGACCGGTTGGGTCGTAATTCATGACACGGACGATAAGGTCACTGGCTTATGTGAGCTTATACCGATGCTTCCACACGTATTAAAATGGCATCGTTATTGAAATGGGACCCACATGCTTTGACTAGTGGTGTTCCCTATTTGGAAGGTCCACAATCTGAGATTTGTATTTCAAATTCAAATATTTCGGATCAGGGATTTGTGACTCTTGGTTTGGGTCGTGGATCAGGTAGTGGTGGTTCCCATGTGATGGGTCATGGTCGTGGTGTGGTGCCCTATAGGCGAGTCTTCTAGGGGCATGCATGGGGACGTTATCCATGGGGGTCTAAATCGACAAGTTGTCAATGAAGATATTTCTTAGGAACATTAGAGGCATAAAAAAGAATGCCGCTTGGTTGGCTTTGTCGGCTCTGTTATTGGAGCATGGTTCAGATTTTGTCTGCATTATGGAGCCAAAGGTGGAAGTTAGTAATTTAATTTCCTGCGCTGTATTTTAATAAACTAGGTTATGTGGCACGCGGACCTAATTCATAATGTTCGCCCTGGAATGGTCCCTAATATCTGGGTAGTTTGGAAATTGGGATTGGATAAGCCTTCAGTGATTTCTTTGTCAGATCAACAAATTACTTTTTCTGTGGTTTCAAAAGGTATCGTGTCTTTCCTATCTGTGATTCATGCAAGCTGCTTTTGAGTGAATCGTAGAGATTTGTGGTTGGAATTGGTTTCCCTTAATTATGTGAATGTGCCTTGGTTGGTGGTAAGAGATTTTAATGCTACGCTTCTTTCTAATGAAAAGCGTGGTCCGGGGGGGGGGGGGCTTTTTCCTTAGGATCGGCTTTGAAGTTTGGTGCTATGAGCAATTCTTGTTCTCTTATTGCTGCCTCTTCACATGGGAGAAAATTAACTTGGTCCAACAACATGAAGTATGGTCGGGTGGATGCGGTCTTGGAACGTAGTTTTTGTAATTCTAAATGGTTGGAAGTTTTTTAGTCATGTTGTCAACGGGTGTTGCATAGGATGGTTTCAGATCACTCTCCTCTGGTTATTACTTCAGACTCTTTGGGGAGGCCTAAAAATGCTCCTTTTAGGAACTTTATATGAAACTTACGCTTGAGAAGCTAAGTGAACTGCAGCTCATTATGAACTACTAACTACAAATCTTCGTGTCGTAAAGGTTGATTGTCATGCTTCAGATGCTTTCTACAACAAGGGCTACCAATGTTTCCTGGACGATGATCTCAGTTGGTTCGAGGCATCCTCTCAATGAATTGTGACCAAGTTGTGCCCTTTCGTTGTCCCCAAAGCCAAAAATGAAGCCCCTGCGGGTGATTAAAATAGTGTGGTATAGCCCTGTGCTAATTTGAGAAATGTGGTGGCTCTTAAGCTATCAAGGACTCGGGGCTTCATAACTTTATCAGAGATCCCTCTGTCAACAAATCCTAAGCTCCCAAAGCCCATCCACCCAAAACAAAAAATAGAGCCATTGTCCACAAGGACAAAGGATTTCCTATTTCTCGCACAGACCTGCACAAGGTTCAGATCAAAATTTATACCACTGTAGACACTGAATTTTGTCACCCCCCGGCGATGATGACAACAGGACATGGACAGACATCGGTATCTCTCTCAAGAAGGACTTTTGTCCCTCCATCTGAACCAAATCACCTTAACATCCCTAAAATGACTTATCAAACCCTTTTACTAAACGCTAAAGGAGGGTTCCTACCCACGACATGGTGGGGACGTGTACTTGATTTCTATGGCGCCATGAAGGGGTGTAACATCAGCCTGCTGACGTCACCCAAGGCACCGTGGAAAAATCCCCCACGACGCCGTGGAGGGCTTATCTGGCCAAGGGTAAGGGTCCCCCCTCCCTATAAATAGGAGGGTCCCCCTCCCTCATTTCTCAAGCTTTTCTCGAGTAAGGAGACCCTCCAGGACTTGTTTTGCCCCATTTTCACCCTCTTTTCCTTCGTCTTTCCCTCATGAGTATGTGAGTGAGTGGAGTTCTTCGACGTGGGTAGATCCTTCGGTTACCCATCCAAGCATAGAGCGATTCTGCTCTTGGGTATTATTATCCCGTCAGTGTACGGATAACAAAAAACCCCCTTCACAGTCGTTATTCTGTCTGTATACAGATAACAAGAATCCCTTATATAGCCGTTACTCTGCCTGAAGTTTGAGTAGCAAAATCCATCTCATATAGTCCTTACTCTGTCCGACAAGAGAGAGACAAGCCGATCGTCCGTCCCCACCTGAGCCGTGGGACATCACATATTTCGTTCTCGGTGCGCTTTCATTTATTTCTTGCATTTCTAGACAGGTATTTGTCTCTTTCCCTCTCATTATTTTTGGCATAATGTAGACAATTAAAGTAAGTAGTTTTAGTGTACATAGTAAATGATTTTTCTTTCTTTGTCATGATTAGTGCATCATAACTTAGCCTTACATGTTAGTATAAGATATATTATTAAGGAAGAATATTCGAAAATCAGCATCTAGTAGAAAGACCGGTTTATCCGGGCGAGGTGGGTGCCTAACACCTTCCCACCCTCGTAACCTGACTACTTACCCTGATTTTCTGACCAGACCATATGGAATCACGTAGCTCTTTCCGTTAACCCCGGATGGGGCTACACCCATTGGGTCCTAGGCCCTAACCCTAGGTGGCGACTCCATTTCTTTATAAAGCATGATCCTAATCCCCATGATGATATATCAGTACGATACACCGTTATTCACCGAAGCCAATCCTTGTTGCCAAGAGGCTGAGGAACCCTCGTCCCGAGGACCACGGTACTTACAACCACTAAAATATTAGTATGTCACCATATGTGACTACAGACTCACAGTCATGGAAAGAAATTGAAGGACAAAAAAGCAAGCAATAAAAAGTGTCAAGGATAGGGTCAGTGATGGACCAATAAGATAATTAAATTAAGGGGAAAATATAGGGACACCCCCTCAACTATGGCATATTTTCATGTACACCCCCTTATCTTTAAAGCCTTTCACACACACCCTCTCATCTATTGAAAGTAAGTAAATTAGTGCATCAAACTAACTGCCGCTAGTTTTAAACATTAATACTCACCCACCCATTTTTTTAAAACCAAATTGCCCAAATTAAAAGTTTGAAGACAAAAATACCCTAGATTACAACTGTTATTCTGTCTGTATACAGATAACGAAAATCCCATATGTGGCCGTTACTCTACCTGAAGTCTGAGTAAAGATACCCATATAGCCTTTACTCTGTCCGACAAGAGAGAGGCAAGTCTATCATCCGTCTCCACCTGAGCCGTGGGACATCGCATATTTCGCATTTGATACATTTTCCATTCATTTCTTTTATTTCTTGACAGGTATTTATCTTTTTTCTTTTTATTATTTTTGGCATAATGTAGACCATTAAAGTAGTTCGATTTAGTGTACATAGTCAATGATTTTTTTCCTTTCTTTGTCATGTTTAGTGCATCATAATTTAGCCGTGCATGTTGGTATAGGACATATTAAGGGAGAATTTTTTAAATCTAGCATCTAGTAGAAAGATCGGTTTAACTGGGCGAGATGGGGTGCTAATACCTTCCCATGCTCGTAACCTGACCATTTACCCATAATCTCTAGCCAGATCATATGAAATCACGGAGCCCTTTCCGCTAACCCCGGATGGGACTACATCCATTGGGTCTTAGGCGTTAATCTTAGGTAGCGACTCCTTTTTTTTTTTATAAAGCATGATCTCAATCCCCATAATGATTTATCGAAACGATACGCGATAATCCATCAAAGGCAAATCCTGTCGCCATAAGGCCGAGGAAACCCCCCTCCGAGGAGTACAGTACTCACACATAGGTTGTGGATTGAGTCTGACTCAGTGGCGGTGTTGTTGGCTGTCCAGTCTGGGTCTATTCCTTGGTCTGTGCGTCAACTATGGAATAGCCTTCTTTCGTATTTGAAAGTTATCCATTGGAAGATTTTTCACTGTTTCAGAGACGTGAACTCGGTGACAGATTTTCTTGCTAAGTACTCGGCAAAGCACGATTCATCTTTTGTTTGGGATGATGATTTCCCTTCCCCTGTGAAAGATTATTTATTAGATGATGCTCTACGGTGCCAAAGAATCAGGTTTGACTAGAACCTCTTTCTTTGGTGTGAACACCTAAAATTCCCTTTTACACTCTTTCTATATTGGTACGATTATTCAAGTTCGCTGGCCACCAATTTCTACAATACATCAAGGTTAATATTAGGTGAGACAAGACGTCAGTATGTTGCACCAATTGGAATTGGAATTGGAATTGGAATTGGAATGATCCTATCCATCTTATGTTGCATAACTGCAGCAAAAGGTGTAGGTTAGAAGGATAGACTTTTTCTCCTTGACACCTAATCAATTTGTAACTTTTTTTGTTTTTTCTAATCATGTTACTAAAATTCTCTTCCCCCCCCCCCACCCTCCTCCCCAAAAAAAAAAATTGAATGGATGTTGTTTTTACAGTTCGTAGCAACCGTTATGCCTATATCTCATTTATGGAGTGGTTGAAGCCTAATGTTTAATTATTGGAAAAGCTGGTAATCATAAATGGCAAGAGTACTCATAGTAAAAAAGTTTTCCATAAACACTAACCTGACATATATGTGAACATTACGAGCCAATTTAGTCCTTGGCCTGCGAGATCCAGCACTGTTCAATCTTCACATGTTATGTGAGATAGCATGCTGTTTTTGTTCCAATACGTGACATTTGAGGCCATAAATAGATCAGCATGCATGAGTCCGATTTTTTCCTCTAACACATGTTGACCATATATTGAGGGGCATGGAATGGTTCACTTATTGAGGGGCATGGAACAGTTCATAACGATGAGAGAGTGTGTCAAAGGGGACCTTGAGAAGATTGGATTCGTTCAATGTCGATTCTAGCTCTAGATATGTATAATCTATGTAAAAGATTTACAAAATTGGTAGATGTAGATTATGTTTTACAATTACAAGTTACAACCTTTCAAAGATTTACCAAATCCCCATGAGTAAAAATAGTTAAATGTACAACCAAAAGTACTCTCATCATCCTTCTCTTTTTTAGCTTTTATTTTTAATTGATCCCCACCTTTCTTTCTTCGTCCCGTTCTCCGGCCTTCTCCTTCCTCTTAATTTGATGAACGATCACGTCTGCAACCACTCAACCCTCCCTCCCCCTGCAACCCCGTCCCACCCTCCTCCTTGCAAATCGGGCCCTGCCACTGCCGCCATCCACCCCCTCCCTCTCTGCCACCGCCCCTCTTCTCTTCTCTGCAACTCCACCCCCCCGCTAAGCCCAACCAAAACATTTTTACCCTCAAAATTCATTGAAAAAAATAAATTTTTTTTAATTAAAAGGTGGAAAAATACAGAGGAAAAGAGTAACCGTACTTTCAAGTTGACTGGAGACGATTAGTATTCGGTGGAAACCTACGTTCAAGCTACCACAATGGCGAAGGAATTGTAAAGGAAGAAACAAAAAATAACGAAAATCGATTAATTTCAATTTTTAAAATGTATTTTTTTTTAATTAAAAAATGGAAGGAGAAATGAAGGAGTTTTTTTTTGGGTGGATGAAAAATATATTAACGAAGCAAAGAGACTATTTTCCCCAAAATAAAAAGGGAAAGAATAAGGAAAAATACAAAGAGAAAACTCCACAACAAACAAGCAAACAAGGGACTAACTTACAGCCTAATCAAGCTGAAGAGAGACCGCCCAAAGAGCAACAAAGGACATAATCAATCCTAAACAACTAGTCACCTGTATATAAAGTTGACCTTCTTTCCATTAGGATTATAGGGAGGAATCACCCAACTCCTACTTTGATTCTTAGAAGCACATTTAGATCCAAATACTCCCCTACCATTGGCATAAAAAACACTATCATCCACACTATGTGGAGTGGTCGCCACGACCCCATTCAGATTATCGGATTCAGAATGCAGATGAGCCAACAAAGCCTGCGTAGGAGCTCCCAACACGGCAACCATCTCAATATCCATCGAGCTCAATGAGGTGGGTAAAGGTTGGCGTCCACACTCCTCCAAAACCAGACTGGGAGACGTTTCTCCCCCCAAATCAACAATTAATTCCAACTCAAGTGGAGAGCTTGCTTCAATTTCCATCTGGCAAGTGGCATCTCCATTCATAATATGACTCTCCGACTCTACATTGGATGAAGCCAGAAGTTGCGGCTCAGAAGGGGAGAAAGACAATTTTTTTTTTGTTTTTTGTCTTTTTCTTCCTAGGCTTAGGAGTCTTAGTGGGAATAACTAAGTTGGGACCATTCAATGGAGTTTCAAAGTTCTTATCCGGCAGGGTCAAGAATCCACCCTCTCTAGACTTGTCGTGAGGAAGAGCATTACACATTGCAACCTCGAGTTCAGGGTCAATAGTTTCTAGAAGAGCAAAGGAGTTACCTTGGAGAACCACACACCCAGGGGCAGAAAGATCATTGTAGAGGATCTTGTCTAAAGAACCTCCAAAATGGATGGTAGTCAAAGCTGCAGTCTGACCATCAGTCAAGGGAACAACAAAGGGAAAAGAGTTGGAACCACCGTCAGGCATAGGTCTGGTAGCTGTTTCAGATTGCACAGCATTAGCAGCAGAAATAGAAGTGGCTTCCATCCAGCCCAACACCCCAACCTGCAATGGTAGGATACCTTCATCCCTATGAGCTCTCATGGGGCTTACCGAGCTCAACTGCCGGCGAGTACGACTGTAACCCACCTTTGAAGTCCTGCGTTGAGGAGGGGGAGCCATCCCTTTCCTCTCACATTGAGCAGTGGAGTGACCAAAAGAAGAACATGAAGCGCAACAGGGAGGCACCCATTCATAGAGGATTTCCTGCTCAAAACTAGCACCACCCTCAGGGAAAATAGAAACAGATCTGTGAAGTTCAGCCGTTGCCGGAATCTCGACACAAATTCGAGCAAAGGAGAGGCGCTCTTTGGAGAGAGTAAGACGGTCAGAAAATAGAGGAGTGCCAATGGCGCTACCAATCAAGCTGAGCGCATTACTATCAGTGGGAGATCTGGGTTCCAAGGTCGAACGATGAGAGGACGACGAAGAAGACTCCAAGGCCCTCCCTCCAAAACAGGTTGTTTATCAGCCTCTTCGTTAAACTGGAAAACAAAATAGCCATTGTCGATAAGCTTGATCTCAACCTGACCTTGGAGTCTCCATAGCTTGGGGAGAGAGACCTTGACAAAGTCGAAAGACGGTCTGCGACCAACAAAAAACCCCACACAAGTATTATTCCACAGATGGAGATCTTCATCAACCACGCTGGAGGGGCAGTGAATCACAGGTTTCCCTGCAACAACAGAAGGTTGGGAGAAATGAAGGTTGAGCCCCTCCAGAGCAGTAGAAGGAGACAGGAAAAGGGAAGACCAAGAGCACCCCTGTGCTCCACCACCCTGACCTGAAGGCACCCGTTCAGGGAGGCCATCAGGAAAACCCTCTCCAGCCAGGGTCGAACCTCCATTGGGAGGGGGCGGAGAAGCATTCATGAATCTTGAGAAGCTTAGATAAACTAACACCTCACAATCACAAAAGAAGACAAAGGGGACGACAAGACTAGGGATCAGCAGAAACAGAGCAGCTCAGTTTTGAAACAGAGTAGAGACATAGATCTAGACCCAGCGGAGGAGCTAGATGCAGAGAGCGCTCATAGTAACAAAACCAGGAAAGAAGAGACGGAAAAACGGATAGAAAAATAAAAAGACGATGAAGAGTCTCAGATCTGAGCTAAAGGAGAACAAGCAGATCTGAGAGGGAGCTAAAACAAGAAATGGAGCTCATGTAACCCCTCTTGAGCAGAAAAGAGCTATGGAAGTTTCGAACCTAAATCCACCGGCCATGGCTGAAAGGAGTTGAATACGTATAAGTGGAAGCATTTAAAAGTGGAAGAAGATGCTGGGATCCGAGTAAAGTGTTGGTTCAGACTGCAGCTATGGTGAACGAGGCCCTCTTGCGATGGTGGTAGTGGCAGTTGGCTGAGGATGAAATTGGGACTGCTTAGGGTTTTAAATAGAAGAACAAAGCAACTTGGAGGTGTTTCTCCGATATGCAACTTTTCTTATTTCAGTAATATGAAATGGAAATATCTGTTTTCACTTCAAATATTCCTTGGTGGTATAACATTTGAGTCGATTGCGAAAAATTCCCGATGGCATTGAGCGGCCTTCACATCTGTCTTCTTTCCCTAGTGAGCTCTTATGCTAAAGAGGTCATGATCTTCCGAGGATAATGATTTCATTGGATGCGGACTGGTGAAGCTATTGAGAAACGGTTTGAGTTTTCCTATGAAGAATCAATCGTTACATAGATCTCGCTTTAATGCTAGCTACTCCCACCCATCACCATCAAGTAAGTCTTAAGAGAAAACAAAATTTGAGAGTTTCATTATTTTCAGAACCCGGTTTACGTGATTTTAGTGCTACAGTCGCACAGGGATTTGCAGAGAGAATGGAGTAAGCTGCGCAGGGTTGGGGCTAAGGACAAGGGATCATGGTGGGGTAGGTTTACAGGGGAAGGAGGAAAATTGAGTGAGCAGGAGAGTGACAGAGGGAAGAAATGATGAGTAGGGGTGGTGCGGGTTTGTAGGGGAGGGGGAGGGAGTGGTTGAGGAGGTGTTTATCGGAGGAGGAAGAAGAAGAAGAAGAAGAAGAAGAAGGGGTGGGTCAATAAAAATTAAAATATTAGGAAAATTAAATAAAGAAACAAAAACGAAGGGAGAGATAATGACACTGAGGGTATTTTAGGCTGTTCGTTTAGCATTTTTTACTCAAATGGGGTGGTAATTCTTTCTAACACAGTAATTTGTATTTGTAAAACATAATTTTCATCTACCTATTTTGTAAATCTTTTTGCTATCTAAGTAGATCTAAGCAATTTCCCCTTTATATATTAGGACAGCCCGCTCTTATATCATCTTTCCTCCCCCGGTACTGTCTCTCTTCCAACCTCCCTCACTCCTATTGACAAACAATAATTTAAATAATCAATGTGAAGAGGCACAGAGTACTCGACTTAGGCTCAAAGAACCTTTTGGGTTAGGATATTAATTCACTAAACATATCTCTTTTTTAGTTGCAGTAATGGTTTAGTAGAGAAGCCTTATGGCACAATTCCCATAACCATCTTCGAGTTGCTTCCACAGTTTCTCCTGCTGGGGGTTTTCGATGGGCTTGTTCGAGTGGAAGTTTGAGCAACCCCTAGCTACTGCCTATGATGGATGAATCGCCCCGATTTCATTTTACATTTCGCCCCCAAAAGCAAAAAAGAGGCTTTGTTTGATTGACACTGGATTAATTTATAACTTTTTCTTTTTTCTAATCATGTTACTTAAAAATTTTAAAATAAAATAAAAATGAAGTATCTTGCTTCTACAATTCATCCTATATCTCATTTATGGAGTTGTTGAGCCTAATGTTTAATTACTGCAATTATATATGTTGATGCAACTTTACAGCCGCGATCCTCAACTCTGCCCCTTTTTTTCCAAATTTTTGGTGTGTGTGAATTCAGATCCTCTCCAATGACATTTAACCATCAAAGTCGATCTCCCACCATCCATGATGGTGTGGTCCGCACATCCCAGAGGTGCTCCCCATACCCTATGGATGGTGGGAAACCGACTCTGGTGGTTAAATGCGGGTTAAATGCCATTGGAGAAGATCCACAGTGAGTGTGTGTGTGTATGAGAGAGAGAGAGAGAGAGAGAGCAATTTGGATCCTCCGCTGCCTCCAGCCTGTGTGGCAGCCCTCCTGTGGACTCACACAGCAGGGTGTGGACCCCACCCAGATAGGGTGGTGGGGCAGTGGGTAGAGCGGTCATTTCACCTCTGCCTGTGGGAGGCCGTCGGTCCCACATGATAGTAGAGAGAGAGAGAGAGAGAATTAAAAGGACAGATTTTTTCAACTAAAACTTCCCTGTTTTTAACCATGAAACTCGATATTGTGAGCAATTGCACCGATAACTTTATTAATGGGAAAAAATTAAAACGTACAAAAATTTTTTCCTGGGAGAGAGGACAACCACCTTAACCAGGAGCCAATTATTTCACACTCAAAACAAATCTAAACCCAAACTTCTTACATTGAAACTCAATTACTTCCAACCCTTTCTCTGAAGAGTGATGGCAATGCTCACAAGTTCAATAGGAAGCTTCTTGATCATGTGATCAATTACCAAACAAGTAAATTTCTCATACAATGGTTCTATAATCTCATGTCCAAAGTGGTGAGAAATCAGGGGTTCTGAAACTGATCTGATATTTTTAGCTACCTTATCTCCCTTAACCTGCATGTTTGTCTCTTCCTTGTCCCCAATATCTAGAGCAAATGTTACCAATTGTTTTGTGTCGAAGGAACCCTCCTTGTCTATTACTTCTTGAATTTCCTCGCATGATGCCGTGTAATATGGCACATTAAAAGAATCTAACTTCTCTTCCTCAATTAGTCCCTGTTGCCAAAAAAAAAACTCCTAATTAGTTAAAAAAAAAATATGCTTGCATGGAAGGAACTTTAGCAATAAGCTAATGGAGTTTCTTAAAGCCCATAGATATGTAAGTAGTAGTCCTATGTACCTCTGAAACCATAGCTATGAGGGCCTCTGATAATAGTTCCCAATAATCACAGGTAGCTGAGGAGGGGTCGCCACCTTGTCTACCGTGAAGTATCAAGACCATACGACCATTGGGGATCAACTCTTTTGATCTCAACTTGATGAACGAAGTAAAATCTTCTTGAAATTGTTCCAGGTAAGCTTTGCTGACGGGAGGGGGGCTAGTATTGGAGATGCAGATTTTCCCCTTGTTTATTGGAATACCTACTTCACTTGTGAGCCCTGGTGGAACCTGTCAATGATTTCCATTAATTCATTCAAAAATATCAATAATTTATGTAGTGATCTAAATTAAGGACTGAACGCTTAAAGCAAGTTAAAAAAAAAAAAAAAAAGAAGAAATATATTAAAGAGAACACCAGGCCAAAAATGAGAAACACATATCTCGACTTGGTTTCAACAGAAACCCCTCCAACCTAGCGAGAAAGGTTCCATTAGGTTCTCGTATGAGAATATAGATGGAATCCACTAACTATTTAGGGCGTACCCAGTGCACAATGCTCAATGCACACCTTGATTTGCTGGTGCTTGGTGGGGCCAAGTGAAATAGTTGGGAAGTGATGAAACTTAAATTTACTTACCCGAGAGAGCCAGTGCGCACTGTAGCAAGAATGGACAAGGTGTAAACTATTCAAGGGGAATACTCTCTCATAGAAGGAGCCAGGAGCACCTGCAATGAAACACTTCTTACCATCTTCGCCGATCCTTTCTCCTTCAAGTTGTTGATAATTTTCAAAAAAGAACTTGAACGTTGAGTTGAAATCATTTCCAGGAAGATCATTTAAGAAAACTTGAAGCTCTGGCTGTTTTACACCTAATTCGTTGCACCTTTTCTCTACTTTTCGTTTGATCGTAGTGATCACTGTGAACGTATTAGGACCGAAGGCGCAACCCAAGTCCGCAATGGTTAAGACATTAGAGGGAAGGCCCTCGCTCACGAGATCTTCAATGGCTTTCTCTAGGATAGGTTTTGCAGTTGATATCACCGATCTCTGCTCCAACCATCATCAAAAAAAAAAAAAGAAAAAACATTGAAATCACCATATTTACAGCAAAAGTAATAGGATATAGATTTCCTTCACCATAAGAGGGAAAAAAAAAAAGAAAAGAAAATGAGTTAGAGTTTAAGTTGTACTAACATTGAAAGAATTCTGAGCATAGCTTGTATCTCGTTCTCCATTACTCATGCGTAGGAATTCCTTCACCCCCATGACTTCAGTGATCAATCAATGTATACTCTGATCACTCGATAACGTTTCTCTTTATGTTTTGAGTTATTACTTCAACTATGTATGTATATATAATAAGAGAAAGTTAGTTTTGTCTTCCACCACTAGGGAGGAAAGCAACCGGATGGCGCACATCCGACGGCTTGCGAGAGCAATGTTTTTCACATGTGATCTTCAATCACATGTACGTCGTTGTTGACCATATCTTACCAATAAAAAACAAAACATGTAGTTGTTAGAGAAGGAGTTGTATCGGATGTGGGGATAAGGAATGAAGAGACAAGGATCGTTATCAATGTTCTTCACATGTGTTCCCTTTAATTATTGTGGTTTGTGGAAGACACTTGGAATTTTCCATGGGGATTAAAATGCATTAAATAAATATATTGGTAGAAGACAATTGGAGTTTTGCTTGGGGACTCTAATGCATTAAACGTGGTTTAGCCCAAAAAAAAAAAGTATTAAATATGTTAATGAAAGACAATTGGGTGAGTCGCGCTTGAGCACTGCAAGCGTTGTTATTTATATATGGGAAAAAGTTCTCTGTCCGGGAGTGTGGCCTATGCCAGCACTCCCATGAGTTTATCTCTCTCCTCCCCATGTGAAAAGACACATTTGCCCCTTGTTTTAAGGAGGAGAGAGATAGACACATGGGAGTGCTGGCGTAGGCCACACTCCTGGACAGAGAACTGCTTCCCTTTATATATTAATCTTAACCGTTGATGAATATAGATTAATCTAGCCGTCCATTGCTTTTCTACCACTAACCTATAACCGGCTGTTACGGTGAGACTCTCTCTCTCTCGCAAAGGTGTGCAGGTCAAAGCAGAATGTAGGTGGTGTTAGTTGAAGGCTCTGCTACACACCTCCGCAGCTGCAATGAATGAAACCCTCCGCAACCCACCCTCCGCTACTGCAACCTCCCATCCCGCTGCACCCCTGCAATATCGGCATAGGTCATCGGCTTCCCAGTCTCATATCCAGAACAACAATGTTGCCATAGTGTCATTGAATGACCCAAGCACGACCTCCAACCATCCCGGTCATGGAACCCAAGCAGTAACCCTCTTTTCCTTGGGTTCCATCGCAACCTGAGTCGAGACATCTCCAACACAATCAAAGTCCTGGTGTACTTTTCCAATGATTAATAGGGCATCAATTGGGGAACAGACAGAGAGAAGCGGGAGTGTATCATTCTCCTCCCTCCCTTCAACTTGTTCTCCTTTCTCTCTCGCCCTCAAGTCTGCACTCTCTCTTCGATTTCCTTTTGGTCTAGCACTACCTGCAACGTCGCCGGAATTTGTAGTGTCTCGTGAAGAGTAAAGATTAGGAAAAATTACTTAGGTTAAATTTGGATCGGTCAGAGAGAAACTCTTCACTTCTTTCTTTCTCTCTCTCTTTCTTTCATGGCAACGTTTCTCTCTTTCTTCCATGATCCATATCTCCACTCTTCAACTCTTTCTCTCTCGGAAATTCGGAAATTGAAATTAGAAGTGTGATATTAAGAACTCAAACTCCATCGGAAAATTTGGGTTTTAATCCCAGAAGAATTTAATGGTTTCTTTCCAAAATTTCGGGGTTTAATTAGAAGAATTTAATGGTTTCTTTCCACAATTTTGGGGTTTAATTAGAAGATCGAATGGGAGTCATCGTCTCCGTTGCCCATGTTGATGAAGATGAGAAGAACTCAGCACCATCCTCTTATGTCTTCTATCTGTTCCATCTCTGACCCACCTCTGCACACCATCTCCACTTCTCTCCTTCATATTTGATAGAAGAGGAGTTAACCGGTTGTCATTGTAACAGAAAGTAATAGGTTAAAGGCTTATAAAGTAATCAACGATTAGGATTAGTCTTGATGTAGATCAATGGCTGGTATTAAATGTTGCACTGCTAGTACTATTTTAGAATGGCAGTCCTCGAGCGCTGCTACCTTTTGGCCAAGACAATTTAGTTGTCAAACTGGAAAATCCTAGACTTGGGGTGTCTTTCTTAGGATTGTTTTTCCTTCTTCAAGGTCCTTTACCTTATCTTTTGATGAGTTGAATGGGAGAAGTAATAGTCAAACTGGTGGTGCTCCCTATTTGGAAGGTCCACAATTTGATCGAGATTTGTACTTGATGGTTTCAGTGGTACTTTTTCCAAGCGATGTTGGGATATCATTGAAACGGATGTGTGTAGAGCCATTAGGAATTTCTTTCAGGAGAGCAGAATTTCTACAGGAAAAAACAATTGTTTATTTCCCTGATTCCGAAGGTGGATGGGATTGTGGCCTCGAATAAATTTTGCCCAATTTGTATGGGTAATTTTATCTATAAAATTATTTCTAAAATTCTGGCCAATTGGTTGGGAGTTGGAAGTGCTACTGCCTAGGCTGATTTTAGAGGAGCAGGGGGTTTTCAAAAGGGAAAGGTTATCTTCTCTAATATAAGCCTAGCATCAAAGTTGGTAAATTTGATGCACAAGTCTGTGAGGGGTGGTGGAATTGGCTTGAAGCTCAATATGCAAAAGGCTTATGATTCTCTTTCTTGGGATTTTGTGTACAAAGTGTTGAGACGGTTTGGGTTTAGTGTGTGTTGGTTTATGTGGCTTCAACAACTGCTATCTTCTACTCGAATCTCAATGCTTGCTAATGGTGGTCCAACAGGTTTTTTTGGGGTGGAAAGAGGGCTACGCCAAGGTGATCCCCTCTCCCCTTTGTTCTTCATTTTAGCGAAGGAAGTGCTTTGTAGAGGCCTGAAAAGAATGGTGGATGAGCAGAAGCTTCTCCCTTTGAGGGGTCATAGGGACGTCCCTACCCCTAGACACCTCCTTTTTGCTGATGATGTCTTTATCTTTTGCAATGGTTCTTTCAGGTATGTTCAGGCTTTGAAAGAATTTTTGAAGAAATACCAAAGCTTTTCTGGCCAAAAAATTATTTTAGAGAAGAACAAGCTGTTTTGTGGGTCCATCGCTCCTTCGAGAAGGCGTCAGATTTCGGATTTGCTGAATATTCCGTTGTGTAGCCTTCATACCAAATATTTGGGTGTTGAAATATTTAAAGGGAGTGTTACCAAGGAGGTGATGCTTCTGCTTGTTGATAAGTTAAAGCAACGGCTTTCAAGATTGAAAGGGAAGCTTCTCTATTTTGCTGGTAGGGTCGAGCTGGTGAGGTCGGTTATGTTGAGCAATTTGGTCCATAATTTTTTATTGTATTGGTCGGCCTGGCTGTTTGTCCTTTGTGGACTTGGTTTCTTGGTGGAAAAGGAAATCTACGATTGTTCTTATGCCGGATGCATGGATGACGGGGATGGTGTTGGTTCCTTATGTCATTTGGTTGGAACATAATTGCAGGAAATTTGAAGGTAAGGCTAAACTGGGGGGGAGTTTCTCTTCAAATTATTTTCAATCTTATAAGGGAGCTTTCAAGGTCTTTTTCCCATTATGTTGGCAACTCTAAGGACATGATCTATGCTAGAAAGCTGAGAATCCCCCTGCTCGCTAAGCCTACTCCGGTGATAAGAGAGGTGTGGTGGTGTAGACCTCCTAAAGGCTGGATGAAGTTAAATACTGATGGATGTTCTCTTGGGAACCCGGGCAGGGCCGGTACTGGTGATGTTCTTAGGAATGACCAGGCAATTCCATTATCAGCTTTTGGTGTGTTCCTGGGTATTAAATCAAATTATGTGGCGGGCCCATGCATAGTCTTCTTGTTGCGAAGGAGTTGGAGGTGCATAGTATAGACACTGAATTTTGTCATCCCCTTGACGATGATGACAACAGCACAAGAACAGACATTGGTATCTCTCTTAAGAATGACTCTTGCCCCTACATCTAAGCCAAATCACCCTGACATCCCAAAAAATGACCTATAAGACCATTTTACCAAATGCTGAAGGTGATACAGCTCACCTTCCCCGACCACGACGCCATCCTTTTACCAAATTTTATGAAGAGTCAAAAGGGAGGAGAAAAAAACCCCAAAAGGCCCTTGAAAAGACCCAAAAAGCCCATTGGAAGCCAAAAATCACGTGGCTGATGTTATTCCGTAAGCGTGCATCGTGCAAGGTTACCACGACACCCTGGAATGCCTTCCACGGCGCCACGTGAAACTCTACAGTGCCACGAAAAAGGGCAAACGTCAGCATGCTGATGTCTTCCATGGCGCCGTGGGATTTTTCTCCACGACGTTGTGGAAGACGTCACATGGCGCCACGCTTTGGGAGCCTTTCCTATAAATAGGAGGGTCTCCCTCCCCCCAAAATGAAGGAAGAGAGTGGGAAGGACAGCTCCATTTTAGAGCGTTCTTAGCCTCCTTTTCCCCATTTTGTCCCTTGCTAGTGTAGGGAATCGCTCTGACGATAGCGATGGGTAGATCTGTCAATTACCCTGCTTAACAAGTGATCCCTATCAACCTCATTACAGCCATTATTCTATCCGCATACTGATAATGAAACCCTTCATTGCATCCGTTATTCTATCTGCATATAGATAACGAAGAAGCCATGATTACAGTCGTTATTCTGTCTGTATATAGATAACGAAAATCCTATGTATAGCTGTTACTCTGCCTAAAGTCTGAGTAACGAAACCCATATAGCGTTTACTCTGTCCGATAAGAGAGAAGCAAGTCGATCATCCGTCTCCACCTGAGCCGTAGGACATTGCATATTTTGCTTTTGATACATTTTTCATTCATTTCTTTTATTTCTTGACAGGTATTTGTCTCTTTCCTTTTTATTATTTTTTGCATAATGTAGACCATTAAAGTAGTTCGCTTTAGTGTACCTAGTAAATGATTTTTTCCTTTCTTTGTCATGTTTAGTGCATCATAATTTAGCATTGCATGTTGGTTATTAAAGGGAATAGTAATCCTTAATTCATTCATAATCCCAAAGGGGATATATATACATGATACACACTGAGGTTTAAACAAGGTAACCCAATATTGGGTGATACAAAGAATATTGGATGGCTGAGAATAGCTTAAGATATATCATATATAATCCACATGTGATAACAGACCGATTGTGTAGCTATAGATAGCCTGAGCCATATCACATGTGATAATGAACCGAGAAAGGAAGGTAAATCGTCTCCAGTGATCTTTCTCTCAATACACCCCCTCAAGGTGGAGAATCGGATAACCGAATCTTCAGCTTGTCCCTTAATGTTTCAAACCTGGAATGCGCCAACGGTTTGGTCAGGGTGTCAGCCAGTTGATCGTGTGAGGAGATGAACTGAACCTATAATTGCTTCTTGGCCACACGATCTTGAACAATGTGGAAATCCACCTCCACATGCTTGGCGCGTGCATGAAATACTAGGTTGGCGGAGAGGTACGTGGCCCCTAGATTATCACACCATAAGATCGGTGGGCCAGATATTGGATAGCCGAGTTCATTGAGGAGAGATTCCAGCCAAACAAGTTATGCCGATGCATCGGCAAGTGCTTTATACTTTGCTTCAGTTGAAGAACGGGCAATAGTACGTTGCTTGCGAGAAACCCAAGAGATAAGGTTCGGTCCAAGAAAAATAGCAAAATGGGGTGCTAATACATTCCTATGCTCGTAACCTGACCATTTACCCATAATCTCTGGCTAGACCATATGGAATCACTTAGTCCTTTCCGATAACCCCGGATGGGCTACACCCATTGGGTCCTAGGCTCTAATCCTAGGTGTCGACTCTTTTTTTTTTATGAAGCTTGATCTCAATCCCCATAATGATGTATCGAAACGATACACGATAATCCATCAAAGGCAAATCTTGTCACCATAAGACCGAGGAAACCCCCCCTCTTAGGACCGTGGTACTTACACATAGGTTGTGGATTGAGTGTGACTCAGTGGCGGTGTTGTTGGTGGTCCAATCTGGGTCTATTCCTTGGTTTGTGCATCAACTATAGAATAGCCTTCTTCCATATTGGAAAGCTATCCATTGGAAGATTTCTCACTGTTTCAGAAAACTGAACTCGGTGGCAAATTTTCTTGCTAAGAACTTGGCAAAACACGATTCATCTTTTGTTTGGGATGATGATTTCCCTTCCCCTGTGAAAGGTTATTTATTAGATGATACTCTAGGGCGCCAAAAAATCAGGTTTGACTTGAACCTCTTTCTTTGGTGTGGACACCTAAATTCCCTTTTACACTCTTTCTATATTGGTACGGTTATTCAAGTTCGCTGGCCACCAATTTCTTATACATTAAGGTTAATATTAGGTGAGACAAGACGTAAGTATATATGCTGCACCAATTGGAATTGGAATGATCTTATCCGTCTTATGTTGCATAACTGCAGCAAAGGTGGGGGTTAGAAGGATAGACTTTTCACCTAATCAATTTGTAACTTTTTCTCTTTTTTCCAATCATGTTAATAAAATCCCCCTCCCTAAAAAAAATTGAAGGATGTTGTTTTTTACAATTCGTAGCAACTGTTATGCCTATATCTCATTTATAGAGTGGTTGAAGCCCAATGTTTAATTATTACAAAAGCTGGTAATCATAAATAATGGAAAGAGTACTCGCAGTCAAAAAGCTTTCCTTAAAACTTTTTGAATTTTTATCTGTTGCTGTAACTGGAGCGCTGCTGTGCGCATCGTGCGGCACAGTAGTGGCCATGTGTTCACAGCGTGCCCCACTGTGCACACATGACCGCTGCTGTGCGCATCAGGCACACTGTGCACACATGGCCACTACTGTGCCGTATGATGCGCACAGCAACGCTCCAGTTACAGCAGCGGATAAAGGTCCGTCTTTTTCTGGTTTGGCTATGCAAATAGTTGTTCTTACGGAATACTAATGAAGTGATATGTAGGTGTCATTTGTAAGAGATATCACTAGATTTAATCTTAGATATCTAGAGATGAATATAGGTACTGGATATATATGACATATGATATATTGATCATCAACTCCCTTGCTACTTGTCCAGATCAGCTCCTTACAAATAGAGAGTAGATATTCTTCAAAGAGAAAAAAGGTTAGCCTCTTAGTACTACATATCCAAAACGCTAACCTCACATATATGTGAATTTCATGAACATTACGAGCCAATCTAGGTGTTAGAAAATAATTAATTTTGAAGAATAATTTCCGGATAGGGATTGAACTGGTCCAAATCGGTCAAAAAACTCTCCAAAATCGTTTTTTTATGGATCGGGTCACGTATCGGCCAAAGTTGGTGGGTGATGTGATCTTGGGATCGGATCGGTCAATATTATCTGGATCGGATCGATCAAAATCAATTGGTATTGGTCAGTATCGGTCAAGATAATATAAAAATTAAAAAAAAAAAATATTCAATTGGATTGGTCAAGGATCAGATCGGACCACACTATTGGAAACAATCTTCCAAAACATACATATCAATATATATATGTAACAAAGGAGTTAGATTACTTATCTTAATGTAGACAAACCGAGATCAATGACGACAATCTCAACTTCATGGATGTTTAGAGAATTCGCCTATAAAATTCTCATCGGTAGGCGGTCTGACCTCCTACATCCACTTAGGTCAGCCAGTGTGCACCACAGTTAACACACCCCCACATTTCGTAGGATTCGGCTAATTAAGAGTCTAAAACTCATCCTCCTTTCATTGTGGTGGTACTACTTTCCTATCTAACCAGAATGAGTGAGTTTTAGTAGTACTAAACAGATCATCCGGTGACTTCGTTTTTACCCTTTGAACCTAATTCAGGATTAAACCTCTTCACATAGGTTGGGTGTCCATCACATGATCTATGACACAGGCTTTAAACTCATTCCTTTAGATGTATACCACAACAGTGGTCAGAGGCTATATAATCGTATTAGTCTTTTGTCTTGACTATACTGTATCAACAGCGCTACCTTCCTTAGCCTCACCAGATATATAGCTAAGACATATTAGTCTTTTTTCTCTACTGACCATGTCATTTCCCTTCCGGATTCGGCCATCACCATATATCTGTTCTATTACCGATCATTAGCCTAGTGGCTCCCAATCCAGCCTTTTTACAAGCCATAAACTTGTAAAATTTAATCACCCCACCAACACATATTTGTACATGCCACATTTGAATCAAGGTATTGTTCCAAATATTTACATAACCGAATCTAAACATATCTATTAGATTCAATTTCTAAATAGAGATTAATCATTCTACTTGATTTTATTTATCCAACTGTAACCCCCACACTTCCATACTAATTTACACATGCAACATTACTTGCATATCAAATATAGTATGGCTTTCAAATTCATGTTCCATGCAATTTTATAATTACATGCACAAACACCGATAGAATAAGCATTCGATCAATATGTATACAATGTCACTTATCTCTATCAACAACTGATTTGATCAACAAATACGGTCACTTGGCTTTACTTGATTTACCGACCGATAAATCCACCGGACAAACCAACACCCAAATTATCTAATTTGATAACCGGGCCTCCAACCTATTCTCAAAATATATATCAGTCAATATGGTCACACAGCTTTTACTAGCCATTGATTTCAGCCAAAAAAATATGATCACCATCAAATACAACAACTAGGCATTTAATGCAATCATGACATATGATGCAATATATATATTTTAAACTTTGCATCATAACACGTTGTGATATATATGTAGCACCACGAAACACAACAACATAGATTGGCTAACCCATACCAAAAAGAAGTAGTTAGATTCCTTTCAACACATTAAAATAAGAGTATAAATTATCATATACTCAACCTAACAGTCACAAAGTGGTTTCCTTCACCTATAGTGAGATAATATCATTTCATCAAATAAAATAATCTAATCAAACCTGATCAATTCACTTTGATATACAACATAGGAATGATATTACACCAATCCATGTAACAAATAGGATAGCTAACAACCTAGGCAGATTGTGATTACCCCAACAATCACAAGCTTTCGGTCAAAACCAATGTGATGGTTCAACATGAGAGTTCACTCATCAAATGCATGGATGTAAATATGTCAAAATAAAATACTTCTGGTTGAAAAAAGACATGCATATTGTTTGAGTTTAAAATTATACCGCAAGCGTACGGGTCAATCGTAGCTACGGGTCGAACACGAGGAGATATACGCCACTCTATTTAACTAACTTAAAAGTAATGCAAAGTGAACCAAATTAAAGTGTTAAATTAAACTAATGAAACTAATGAAAATTAATGTATCCTAACTCATAAGCATCTAACAAAATTAAGGGATTAAGTTGGCGTCCTAACACATGAGCATCTAACCTATCAAACTAACGTAAATTGGAAGGAATAACAAAAATGCAGCCACACTTCATAATCACATAAAAATAAATAAGGGAATAAAAGTGCATCCACATACCACAACCATATAAAAAAAATAAAAGAAATAGAGGGAGAAGAAGAAGAAGATAGAGAGAGATAGAAGAGAGGGAGAATGAGATTGAGAGTTTAGATAGTAAAACCTGGATGTGCTTGCATGAATGTAACTGAAAAGCTTGAATACTTCATAAACTTACCTTGGCCTCCTCTTCTAAATCTTAAAGTCTTGTCATCAACTTAAGAACTTAGACTAGAAGGGTTAAAACCTAAACTAGAATTAAGAAATTACAACCCAATTGAAGACTTAAATTGAAATTAAAGCATAAAGTAAACCTATTACAACCATTAAATGAAAATCAAAAAGCAAACTAGAACTTAGAAAAGCCAAAAATCACAACTTAGAAGGAGAAGAAGAAAAGAAATTTTACTAAGTGAATGAACTAAAAATTACACTAAAAACTGAATTAAAATTGAATTAGAAACTAACTAAAAACTGAACTAAGAAACTAACTTGTTACAACCCAAATGGCAAGGGGTATTTATAGGGGGAAGAGAGGAGAAGAGAGAAGAGGGAAGTGTAGGAGAAATATTCCCTAAGAAAAGAGAATAGTCTCTTCTCCTTCCTCTTTTACAATGCCTTGAATCCTAAGGAAAAAAGAAAAACATAGAAAGAAGAAGAAGAGAAGATTGTTTACATAGACCTTCTATTTCTAGAAAAGTAAACTTCCAATTCTAACAAGTGCTTCCTTTTGTTTGTAGATATCTTCTCCAAGCAATAAAATCAAAGCATCTTTGATTTTTCAACCTTCCATAGGTGAGAGAATATCTTTCAAAATAAATCTATCCCAAGTAGAATTCCAGAAGTGCCCTTGAGAAGTTGGAGGAGAGAGGGAGTAAGGGTGATGACTAGGATTCTTTTAAGAATAAATAAAATACCCATTCTGTCCTTCAGAAAACGTGGAGCATGGGGTGCTTATATAGGCCTCACCATTGTGTTCCTTACGAAAAATCACCTAAAATAGACCCAAATTTCGTCCAATTTGGAGTTCGGGAGCCCAAGATATCTCAAGTTGAAGTTGGACTGTCCAGAGCCCTCCAAATGGAATCTTTCGGGTACAGGAAATATAACTTCTGGTTATTGCGTTAAGGCTCTTGGAATCCGAACTTCCGCTTCACTTTGTCCCCGGCCGACTGTCAATAATTACAAATAAACTCCTACAGACCATTTTCACGCGTCGTTACGGAAACAGCCGTAACTTCTTCGTTTCAACTCGGAATCAACTGTCGTTTGAACCGTTACGAAGCTGACTCGATGGGCTACCCATCCAAGCCATTAACACCTCTAAACAGCTTAAAAATATTTCCTTAGCATCATCTCCTCCATTTTCACAAGAATTCACCTAAAACCTAAAAAGCACAAGAAAACACCGAGTAACTCTATCCAATGTGGTAAAATGTATGCTTTATGCCCTAAGATTTCATACATAAATATGCTCATCACATATGATAGCCACAGAAGCAAAACTGAATATTAAGAATGAGAGTCTCAAACCAAACCATATCAGCATATATAGTAGAATATAAGCATTTTATAATACTTCAGAAATCGTACATCAGAATTCTCCAATCCTCAAACCAAACCATATGCTAATATTCACTGAAATCCAGATAATGAAAGCTACGGTTCTATAGACTCAAAAACTTATTACTCCAGGCCACATACAGATGGAGAGACATTGAACAGGTTCGGATGGAATTGACCGCTTCGAACCTTTAAGAAAATATGGCTCTACCGTTTCAAATCTTTGAAACTGTTGTGTTCCTTCTAATTCTCTGTGGCCACCAGAGAAGAATCAACTTGGGAATTAATACTGCTCACACGGTTGCGGGCTAGCGAGGTTGGGTTTAACACTGTTTCAAATCATTATACAGTGTTCTTGGACAAAGTGACCAGGTTTCCACTTCTCCCAACGTCTCTTTGCTACAAAGAGATACAAACTTTCAAGTATAAACACAACAAACCATATTCCCATTCTCATATCCGCTCAAATAGGTAGACCATCCCCAAGGGGAAAACAGTTCACCAAATATAAATTTATCAATTACCCAACAAGATGGCACAGGGTATAATATGACCCACTATCTCATTATCTCAAAAGCAAGATAAAACAAACGTACTGTTTCTTTAAACAGCACAGCATACAATGCATTCATATCATTATTAAAAACTCAATCGGTCGTACAACTCATCACAGCAGGATTTCAGTCATTGTAATGGCTTTAAATGCTTTCCTGAGATGAACCAATAAAGAATCCAATGATGATAATCTGGTTGTCATGCCATGGAAGGGCACAACAAATGACAACAGGTATTTCATCGTTTCCGACTATACACCCTTCACCTTTTCAAATTATAAAGCAAAAATACACTCTAGATGGACTGAGTCTCTTGCGAGAAGCACATTCATTAATCAAACGTGTACAACCCTCCAACAGAATTGCCAAATAAGTAATCAGAACTGTTATCACCAGACTATGGGCAGAACAATATAAGAATACAATTGTATTCTTATATTGTTAGATACTAATTGTTATCACCGGATTATGGGCAGAACTCATCAGATGAAAAGAGAACATATAGTAACCTATCTCTATGTTTCTAGTTCACTATAGCGGCTTACTCTACCGCTATAGTGATATCCACTAGTTGCTAACGATTCATTTGTATCTGATATCCAGTTAGCATCACAGAAACCTTCTAATACAGCTGGGTTTCTGCTATAGTGAAGACCATAATTAACGGTACCTTTTAGATACCTCAATAGTCTTTCAATAGCATCCCAATGTTCGTTGCTCGGGTTATGAGTGTATTGACTCAATTTTCCCACAGCCAAAGCTATATCAGGTCTAGTGCAATTCATTAGATAAGAAACAAAACCAATTATTTGTGAATATCTGTTCTGATTCACAGGGTCACCTTGATATCGTTGTAAATGACATCCCATCTCAAATGGTGTTTTGACCGACGATAAGTCAAAATATCCATACTTTTTAAGCATGTTTTCTATATAGTGAGCTTGTGATAAGATAATCGCTTTCTCCTTCCTGATGATTTTGATTCCTAGAATCACATCAGCCTCTCCCATGTCCTTGATTTCAAAATTGGACATTAAGAGATTTTTAGTATGTCTCACTATATTTAGGCTAGTGCCCATAATCAACATATCATCTACATAAAGTAAGATGAACACACCTTTTCCGTGATGAAACTTACTGTATAGACACCTCTCGGCATCATTTACAAGAAATCCATTTGATATGAGTATCATATCAAGTTTTTCATGCCACTGCTTTGGCGCTTGTTTTAGTCCATACAAGGACTTAACAAGTTTGCATACCTTATTTAATTGTCCAGGCACAGTATAACCTTGCGGTTGCCTGATGTATAACTCTTCCTCTAAATCTCCATTGAGAAATGCTATTTTTACATCCATTTGGTGTATCACTAAATTGTAAATTGATGCAACAGCCACCATTACTCTTATAGTGGTGATTCTTGCTACTGGAGCAAAACTATCAAAATAATCATAGTTCTTCTTTTGCCTACAGCCTTTGACGACTAGTCGGGCTTTGAATTTATCAAGTGATCCGTCTGGTTTCAATTTCTTTCGAAATATCCACTTGGTGTCTAACACTTTGGAACCTTGTGGCAAGTTTATCAATTCCCAAGTATGATTGAATAATAATGAATCAATTTCACTTTTTATTGCCTCTTTCCAGAAGACGACATCTCGGGACGTAACTGCCTCATTATACGTAAGGGGATCCTTATCCACAATATGGGCAACCCAATTATATGATTTGGGATCCTCGTTTATAGAATAAACAACCCAATCATTACCAAAGTGCTTAGCTTTTCTTTGCCTTTTACTTTTTCTCAAATGACCTTCATCATTATCATTAGATATAGGATCATCTTGATAAACAGAATCATTTTCTGTACTCTTTGATACAACATCTTTGAAATTGAAATCACCACTAGCATTAGTAACACCCAGTTCATTGGATTTATAAGGAAATACATCTTCAAAGAATTCTACATCCCTAGATTCTATTATGTTGTTTTCTTCACAAACACCATCTATGATTTTGAGAACCATAAAACGATAAGCATTACTATGCGAAGCATATCCTATAAAAATGTAGTCAAAGGTTTTAGGACCAAGTTTCCTTTTCTTTGACTCTGGTATTAATACTTTTGTCAAACAGCCCTATACCCTTAAATGCTTTAAGTTAGGTTTTCTATCAAACCATAACTCAAAAGGTACTAAACCAGTTTTCTTGTGAGGAATTCTATTTAAAATATAGCAAGCCGTTAGAATAGCTTCCCCCCACATATCAAGGGTTAACCCAGAACAGATAAGGAATGAATTCATCATTTCTTTCAATGTACGATTCTTCCTTTCGGCTATTCCATTGGATTGTGGTTGGTATGGAGTTGTAGTTTCATGTATAATACCATTCTCTTCACAATATTTGTAAAGATTAAAATACTCTGAACCTCTATCGGTTCGAAGTCTTTTAACTTTACTCCCTAGTTGATTTTCAACTTCTCTTTTATAGGATATAAAGGCATCACTTGCTTCATCTTTTGATTTCAGTAAATACAACATAGTAAATCTAATCATCAATAAAGGTAACAACATAATTTTTCCACCTCTTGATTCATATGATTTAAAATGGCATAAATCACTATGAATCAAGTCAAGGCGACCACTTTGCCTCGTTACTGACTTATGTGGCCTCTTTGTCAGTTTGGCCTCTACACAAGTAGTACATTTAGACACCGGTGGCTTTCTAAGGCTATCAATAAGACCTAACTTGCATAATCTAGATAAATAAGGAGCACTAATATGTCCTAATCTATTATGCCACAAATTAAAAGAGTCAACAATATAAACGAAAGAAGCACTCGGCTTATCTTTTATTACGTTCACAACACTGATTACAAAAATACCATCACTTACATAACCCTTTCCAACAAAAACATCATTCTTCAATATTACAAGTTTGTCAGATTCAAAGGTGAGTTTAAACCCAGCCTTATTGAGAAGTGGACCCGAAACCAAATTTCGCTTGATGTCTGGAACATGAAGCACTTCCCTTAAGACAAGTGTCTTATCCGAAGTAAGCTTCAATGTGACGGTTCCTTTACCGATAACATTAGAAGATTGGGAATTTTCCATAAAAACTTGATCACCCGAATTAACAACAGAGTAAGTACCGAACGCATTGCGATCTCCACAAATATGTCGAGTTGCACCCGTATCAAGTATCCAATCTTTTGGTTTTTCAACCAAACTTACTTCTGTAATCATGGCGGTGAAAATGTCCTTCTCCAGTAAATTAGCCTTCACTTTCTCAGATTTCATGGACTTCTTATTCCGACAGTCTCTCTTGAGATGACCATGCTTACCACATGTGAAGCACTTCACTTTCGACCTCTTGAAATTCTTGCCTTTCTTGACTTGAAGACCTTTTTTGAAATGACCTTGTTTGTTTGATTCGACAAGGTTGGCTTTGAGTCTTGTGTACCCAAGAGGCTTTCCACCATTGTCCTTGTTCCTGTTCCTGTCCTTGATCTTGATTCGGATCACAACCTATTCAAAGGACCATTCCTTTCTCTTGTGTTTCATATTATTTTTGAAATCAGTCCAAGAGGGAGGGAGTTTTTCAAGGAGGGAACTTGTGACGAAAACATCAGGAAGAATAACATTTTCCTTAGATAACCTCCCACCAAGATTTGAAACTTATCAATTTGGGAAGAGACGCTTTCTTCATCGGTCATTTCAAAATTCAAGAAATTTGCTACCACATATTTCTTGCTGCCTGCATCATCAAGAGTATACTTGTTGCATAAAGCGTTCCAGATCATATATGCATACTCGTATGAGTTATACACATTGTATAGATCAATGGAAAGTGCATTCAATATCCGATTTTTACACTGAAAATCGGCTTGAATCCATGCAATCCATTTTACATCTTCTTCCAGAACCGCACTTTGTGGTGGTTTGGGATCCGTCAATGCAAAAGCAACCCCTATTTGGGTTAAAGAAAAAAGAAGCATTGTCTCCATCTCTTAAAATTCTGCCCATTAAATTGTTCGATCTTATCGAACTCTCCAATAATACTCATCTTCTCCAATGCGGGTTGAAGAGTGGTAACAGTAGGGACCACATTAGTTGGAATAGGATCAACACTGGATGTGTCCTTTTGACCAAGTGTATCTTTTCTAGCCATAGTCTTAAATCTGTTTATAACAGTATTAAGATCCACTGTTAGAAACAGTCACGATAGTTAAAAGACCTTAAGAAGAGTGTCATCTAGATTCGACTCGATCCAACCTACTGTCTCCTTTGGCGATATCCTGCAACTAACAAGTACGTATATTTATTTAATTGTTTATACTCTTGTTTCGTACTGCTGTTTATGTTTTTATTACTGTTTGTGTTCTTATATTGTTCTGCCCATAGTCTGGTGATAACAATCTGAAAAGACCTTAGTGATAACAATCAGATTAGTGAACAATATAGTAACCTATGTTGGGGCCACTTTCAACAATCGATTACTACTTTGATAATGAAACCTTCTATCCAGTAATCAATTGTTGAAAGTGGTAGAGTCAGACTTCTTGAACCTTTCCTCATTGGTGTAGCCGGCAAGCTCACCACCCATATCCTATCAGTCGACTTTACATGACGTACCCTTATAAATTAAACAAACATTTTACTCTGTTTTTCAAACAGAATCCGACCTTGTCCCATATCTTGGTATCATGGACGTTTAGAGAGTTCGCCTTTAAAACTCTCATCGGTAGGCGGCCTCACCTCCTACATCCATTTAGGTCAATCCACAGTGTGCACCACAGATAACACACCCCCACATTTTGTGAGATTTGGTTTGATTAAGAGTTAGTAACTCAACCTCTTTCATTGTGGTGGTACTACCTTTCCATCTAATAGAATGAGCAACTATTGGTAGTACTCATCAGATCATCCGGTGATTTCGTTTGTACCCTTTGAACCTAATTTAGGAGTTAAACCTCTTCATAGGTCGGGTTTCCATCACATGACCTATGTCACAGGCTTTAAGCCCATTCCCTTAGATGATTCTATATAGATTTTTGTAGGCATTGGTTTTGTGAACATGTCTGCTAAATTACAGTCTGATTTTACAAAATCGATAACTATTGTTCCCTCATTTATATACTGCCTTACAAGATTATGTCGTAGGCGAATATGCCTCTTTTTTTCATTATAGACTCTACTTTTAGCTTTAGCTATAACTGCCATGCTATCACAATGAAGTGATATCGAAGGAACAGGTTTTGGCCATAGTGGAATATCTGCCACTAAATTTCTAAGCCATTCGGCTTCAGTTCCTGCCTTTTCCATGGCAATAAATTTTGCTTCCATCGTGGATCCTGTCCCACAGGACTATTTAATCGATTTTCACGAAATCGCTCCACCTCCTAGTGTAAATATATATCCACTAGTTACTAACGATTCATTTGTATCTGATATCCAGTTAGCATCACAGAAACCTTCTAATACAGTTGGGTTTCCGCTATAGTGAAGACCATAATTAACGGTACCTTTTAGATACCTCAATAGTCTTTCAATAGCATCCCAATGTTCGTTGCTCGGGTTATGAGTGTATTGACTCAGTTTTTCCACAGCCAAAGCTATATTAGGTCTAGCGCAATTCATTAGATAAGAAACAGAACCAATTATCTGAGAATATCTTTTCTGATTCACAGGGTCACCTTGATGTCGTTGTAAATGACATCCCATCTCAAAAGGTGTTTTGACCGACGATAAGTCAAAATATCCATACTTTTTAAGCATGTTTTCTGTATAGTGAGCTTGTGATAATATAATCGCTTTCTCCTTCCTGATGATTTTGATTCCTAGAATCACATCAGCCTCTCCCATGTCCTTGGTTTCAAAATTGGACATTAAGAGATTTTTAGTACGTCTCACTATATCTAGGCTAGTGCCCATAATCAACATATCATCTACATAAAGTAAGATGAATACACCTTTTCCGTGATGAAACTTACTGTATAGATACCTCTCGGCATCATTTACAAGAAATCCATTTGATATGAGTACTATATCAAGTTTTTCATGCCACTGCTTTGGCTCTTATTTTAGTCCATACAAGGACTTAACAAGTTTGCATACCTTATTTAATTGTCCAGGCACAGTATAACCTTGCGGTTGCCTGATGTATATCTCTTCCTCTAAATCTCCATTGAGAAATGCTATTTTTACATCCATTTGGTGTATCACCAAATTGTAAATTAATGCAACAGCCACCATTACTCTTATAGGAGTGATTCTTGCTACTGGAGCAAAACTATCAAAATAATCATAGTTCTTCTTTTGCCTAAAGCCTTTGACGACTAGTCGGGCTTTGAATTTATCAAGTGATCCATCTGGTTTCAATTTCTTTTGAAATATCCACTTGGTGTCTAACACTTTGGAACCTTGTGGCAAGTTTACCAATTTCCAAGTATGATTGAATAATAATGAATCAATTTCACTTTTTATTGCCTCTTTCCAGAAGATGGCATCTCGGGACGTAACTGCCTCATTATACGTGAGAGAATCCTTATCCACAATATGGGCAACCCAATTATATGATTTGGGATCCTCGTTTAAAGAATAAACAATCCAATCATTACCAATGTGCTTAGCTTTCCTTTGCCTTTTACTTTTCCTCAAATGACTTTCATCATTATCATTAGATATAGGATCATCTTGATAAACAGAATCATTTTCTATACTCTTTGATACAGCATCTTTGAAATTGAAATCACCACTAGCATTAGTAACACCCCTGATCGATAGACTTAAAATTCAAATCTTATGAATATGACTATATTAACACTAGTGATACACATAATCTTCTACCAATCAACTCAAAGTTCATAACTTATAACAAATTGCTTCATAATGGTTTTTATGGTTCACGTCTCATGGCATTCCCTTTGTTCAACTCCTCAACTTATTATAAATACTTGCATTAAACTAATATGTACTCATGCTTTATTTTTCTTCCCAAATGCGTCTGACTTATTTTTGGGAATTATTAATTCTATAAATAGGAAAAATTTCCACCAAAAATATTATTATAGTAATTGAGAAGAAAACTAGGAAGACATTGGCAAGGAGATCCATAGAATATTAAGCTGATGAAAAAACTAGCTAGTACTGCTATACAAATAATTTGGCCATATCTCTACATTAAAAATGAGGTAGACGAGCAGACTATGCTCCACATTTGCGGCAATACCTTCAAGAATTTTTTTTTCTACAAAGTCTGAAATAATGATGGCTAAAAATATCAATATTGAAGCGACAGATGTGCAAAGCCATAATATGATTGAAATCTATGAATAACTAGTCATTGAGAAGATTACTAATATTGAAATCACAAAATGAACCCTATTATCAAATCATTCATTTAACTATCCAACTAATTTTGCATAGTGAACAAGGAGATCAATGGAAGCATTGTTACAAATCAACTTCCCTATATCCATAACCTCATACTCAATGATTTGTAACAATTCCCTTTACAATAAAAATTTTTCTCACTAATATTAAAATCAATGGATAATCAATTCACTTATTCATAACCTTATTATACTCAATGATTTTTTATCGGTTTCATTCAGTTCGGTTTTTGGTTTGGATCGGTCGGTTTGGTGTGGTCTGATTTTCAGTCGATCCCATCATACCCCAGTCCAAAACCAATTCGATAAGGATCATTTTGATTTGGTCTGGGTTATTTTGGTCGGTTTCGATTGAACTTATCAGTCCAGGCTAGGTTTTGACACTTGGGAACATACATCTTCCTTTGAACTGCACATTAGCCTATATTTAACTTTTATTATTTTTGGGAAGTCCATTAATTTTTGGTTATAGAAGACATGCTCATAAGTGGAATATTAGAGCAGGTTTGGTTCTGTTGTTCCCAAGTAGTTAGGATTAGGCTTCATTTGGTTAACAAAGAAATGCTAGCCTCACAGGCCTCTGTCAGCTATTCAGCAAAGTGTGTCGTATTGATTGAGCAGTTGAGATGGTGTCACATGGTTACAATTTCGTAGGCTTAGCATTTCTTTTAGTTGATCTGGTTCTAAATTTTGGAATAGAGGAAAATTGACCCTCTGATGCGCATGGGTTGGCAAGGGGTAGTCAGCATAGCAGTTCTCATAATATTAGCCACTGAAAATTTCTTTTCCCCTTGCTGTCTACCTCTTGCTGGCTAGTCTTATGAATTAGTCTGGTCCCCAAAGGCACACAATATGTCCTTCAATGAACATGCTTCGAGGATCATCTTGTACCTTTTGTTGTCCATCTCCTTACCAAACAATATATTGTCTACTATCTTTCCACTTTGTATCCAAGGTGATTGTGCAACATAAGCCTTTGTCCCATTCAACTTAATGGCTCCAGATGCCTTTGGTATTTCCCCCAATAAGCATAAAAGTAGGCTTGACTTGCCTGACCCAACAGAATCACAAATAGCCACTCGCATACATGGTATTGTCGGAAATTAATATCTTTTAACGTGAGACTAGGGGAATGAAGGTCTCAAGAAAAATTCCCCTTGACTATCTCAACTACAACCTGAATGCTATCTCTTGGAAACCTATGTACTATATCCGAATGAAGATCATTGAGATAGAGGAATGAAGCTATCCTATCAAGGGAAACTTTAGTCTGAACTACCATGGAGATTGTGTTTGAGATATTATAAATGGGCCCTTTCAATATCTGAAATATTGCAAATAAAATCTTCTCCAACTCAAGCGGAATTCCCATAAGCAAACAAAATCCAAAAGTAACCATGGATACAAACATGGGAGCAAATAAGTAGACAAAGGCAATCATAGCTGATGAATAAAGTAGTTTTTTAAACCATCTTGTTTCAAAGTTCCTTAAGTCAATTATTTTAGCTAAGAACTTCATCTCCCAGCCTAGGAGCTTGAGAATCTTCATATTTCTCAAAGCTTCAGATGTCATCTTCATCCTTCGATCCTTTGAATCCATCAATTCCTTCTGAAATTTCTTCTGTAGTTGACTATCAATGGTCTTCTTCCGAGCCTCCACGACCCCTCCTCTAACACCTTAAACTTGACCTGCTCGTTACTAATTTAGAAAATGAGAAAACCGCTCTCCAAAGTTTTGATGTCTAAATGCCTAGACAACCTCCACAGATTTGGAAGAGAGTTTTTACTATATTCAAAGGAGGGTCTCCGACCAACGAAAAACCCCACCACAGTTTTGTTCCACAAATGTAGTTCCTCGTTAACAACACTAGCTATGAAATGGACTATAGGCTTACCCTCCTCTATGACCGGAGCCTCAAAGTGAAGGGGAATACCTTCCATAGCCTTAGCCGCCGAACCAAAGAGAGAAGACCAAGCTCGAGGCACTCCCTGAGAAGGGGCAGTGCCCGCCAACTCTCTTTGCACACCCTTAGAACAAAACTCATCAGTAGGTGGATTTTCTATCGATCCACCCACTTCCGATGATCTTGTACAAGAGGAACCTCCCACCCCCGATGCACCAACACAAAGATTTTCATCCTCGCGCAGAACTCCTCCCCTAGCCTCCATGGGGAGGCTGGGAAGGTCCAACATAGTTCCTCAAATGACACTACATACTGCCCAAACTTTCTTGGAATTTTCAGATATGCTAGAGCACTGATCACCGGAGTAAGAAGAATTCGTCAAGGAAAAGTTACCAGAGCTTGTTGACCTTACAAGGTGATTAATAGTAGATGTGGAAGTTTGAACCGGATTTATAGTGGCAAAACAATCATCTTGCACATTCTATTTGCAAGAACATTACCACCAATATTTTCATCTTTAGTTCTATAAGAGCATGATCATTCGGTTGTAATGGCATCTCCAACAATCAAGAACATTGAGAATGAGAATTTAAATTAATCAAGCCAAGAGCACTGGTCCTAGAAATTAAAGTGAGGAAAAAGGATGCCTCCATGAGATACTATAAAAGGGGTTTTTTTTTATTTCTTATCTGGCTAACCTTGCCTCCCTTTCCTGGTTTGCCCTTCTTTTTGGCAGTTGTCCATCTATGCCTCAAAATGACACATAAACAGATTTTTAGAAGGCATGAAAAAAACAATTCGTAAGGGGAGTTCAAAAAAATAAAAAAGAACGAAGAAACCCACAAATAAGATAACTAACCTCTAATTAAATTACCATTCTGGTTCCATGAATTGTGATCCTATTACCACACAACGTGAGGTCTCCATATAATATGTTCCCACTGCTTGCTACCAAAGAAACAGAAATAAGGGAAACTAAACTAAAACAGACAGCATATAACAGGAAACCCATCTCATATACCAAATAAAATAGGGTTGAGAATGAGATACAAGAGAACACTTTTTGGTTAGGCAACAGTACCAAATATGCATCCAACAGACCACATATCAATGCAATTTGAGTAGTGGGTCGATCCCAAAAGCATCTCTGGCGTAACAATCTGTCGACAACAGGAAAAGCGTGAATGGCTTCATACAGCTTAAGCTGAAAAATGTCAAATCTATAAAGAAGAGGAAATCTGTAAGTAGAATGAATATAATGGACAAACCTGAATGACAGAAGAAGGGGCCTGGGATTGGGTCCCATGTAGTGAAAATCGATCAACTTCTTCAAATCAGTGTCAAGATACTCGAAGATCCAGTGGAGAAGTAGCTTCTTGTTCTTTTTGACGTGCTACGCAAAGCAAACTGCCATAAAAAGAACAAAACCATGAATAACTAGAGGTTGAATTGGCAGGAAACACAATTTCTTAACAAACCGACGTCCTCCCCGGGGTTACGATGCCCCGAACCAGGAGTAGACATAGTATATTCTGAGATAGCCCTTCCCCGGGGTTACGATGCCCGGAATCAGGAGTAGACCATCCCTTATATACCGATGAGATTAGTCCCTCCTAGGGTTACGATGCTTGGAACTAGGGGTAGACTATCCATTGTTCATTGATAGTGGTCCTCCCCAGGGTTACGATGGCTGGAATCAGGAGTAGACCTTACGTTCATGGTAGTTATGACAACCTCACTATCTAAGTATGAGTGGTAGTTCACAATGATGACCGGACCAAATTAATTAAATGATTTGTTTTAAGAATTAAAAGATGTACTATATTTTCATTGAGCATGTTTTCAGTTTTATTTTCAAATGCCATGCATAACTACTTATCTATGATAAAATGTATACTATGTTCAGATTCTATCATCCATGTTTCTTGCATCATAATATGACTGTATTTTTCTCACGAGCTAGTTGACCTCACCCCTCAATATTTTACAATTACAGAGCAGGATCATGTGGAGTGTCACTGTGCGGCGTGCATTAAGAAAGGCAGGGGAAAATACTTTATAATTCCTAAGTAGTGGATCTTTGGTATAATAACGCTTAGAGTTATTTCTTTTCTTTTTATGATTAGAGACATTTAGTGATTTTCAATGTCATAGTTGATAGTCAGTAACATTAATGTAATTTGAAGGATAGCATGGGATGTAATGCTTTATGATGATACAAGTTTTATGATGACTTAAGTACGAGGTTTTTTTAGACTATGGTCATGTGAATGAAGTTCTTCTTAGATTCAGTCATTGGCAGAATTACTTAGAATGAATAGCTTCCATTGTGCATTGAGGTGATATATGCTTAGTTTCCGCTGCAATTCAATGATATGTGAGTGATTAATTATCCGTTGTGAATGATGTAAGTGTAAGTGAGATGGAAGACCAGCCGTTACCACACGGCAGCCCACGAGGGCCAGCACCCATATCTCACACGGATTTGGGGGCGCTACAATATGGTATCAGAGCAATTTTTTGAAGATTTAAAATTATAAAGATTTGAGGATGGAGATCTAAAAGTGTAAAAAATAGTGATTGGAAATAGGGTATGTGACTTAGAGTCTATGGTATCAAAGTACGGTTCAATGATGGGATACGAGTATTGAGGATGGTTTACGATATGATATGGAACTTAGGAATCAGGAACAAATGTCTAAGGGCCTAGGTCATTTGACTTAGGATTATGTATAGAATAGAACAAAATGACATAGAACATAATATGACAAAATGGAATAGTCAACAGAATAATGCATGTACATTAGAGATTGAAGCACTTATATAAGGTTATTTACCTTGAACCCTCGAAATAAATGCATAAGCTATTGATACAATAGGGATTTTCCAAGATTAGTTGAACTGAATTGAACATAAAGAAGGAATGTCATAAGAAGTTGATATTACTAGTATATTATACAAGAACAGATGACTTAATGACAAAATAGTATAGAGCAACACAGAGATGATAAAGAAACATGAATTATTGAATATTTCTTCTTATAAATTTATTTTATTTTTTTAATTATGGACAGAGAGATGGTACCTCGGTTTAGAGGAGTACGCAGGACTATTCCTGTGGAAGATGTCCCTCGATAGGATACTATGCCGGCCCATCAGGTCGCCGACACGGTAGAGGGTGAGGAGGTTCCACCCCAATAGCAGACAGAGTTTATTGCACCCAATGGAAGTGCCCCACCTCCCCAGCACCATACAGAGGGTGTGGCATCGGGTGGGAGCACTCCACCCCAGATACCTAGAGAGGGAGACACATTACCACCTCCTCCACCTATAGCTGGATGGGCACAATATGATGTCATGAATGCGATTGGCACTCTTGTCGGTGCCATCCATGAATAGTCAGCACTAGTAGGGGCTGGTCGTCATGTTCCTCATACCCAAGGGACTGAGACCACCAAGGTTCTAGAGCAGTTTAATAGGCTTAGGCCTTCTGAGTTCACAGGGGTCGGAACAGATCCTCTTCGGCCGCCGACCTAGATCAATGAGATTGAGAGGATCCTCAAGCTCTTGGAGATTACTAACCCACAGAAGGAGGCTTGTGCCACTTTTATGCTGAGAGCTGGGGTGGCTTACTAGTGGAAATTTGCCCACCGTACACTGGAGACAGGACCACGATCGTTGACTTAGGCCAGTTTCACTGAGGCCTTCCTAGACTAGTATTTCCCCATCAGCCTTAGACAGAAGATGGAGGTCGAGTTCCTTTAGCTGACTCAGGGTTCCTGGTCCTTGTAGGAGTATATTGAGCGGTTTGAGGGACTATACATGTTTTCTCCCCATATAGTGGACACTGATGAACACAAAGCCCGACAGTTTGAGCTGGGGTTGTACCCTTACATCAGGGCCAGTGTTAGCATTTTATATTTGGGTACCTATGCAGAGGTGCTCGCCGTGCTAGGATGTTTGATGGTTGTGGTACCGGGCCACTTCATGAAAAGACTCAGGGGAAACGCCCTCACGTGCTTGATACACAACTCACCACCCCCTAGAAACAACAGCGGTCCCAGGACCAATGTCAGTCTTTTTCCAGTCCTTGCACCAAGTGTGGGAGGCTACACCGAGGTACATGTTTGGCTGGAACCAACACATGCTACAAATGTGGAGCATCAGGACACATTTCTAAAGACTGTCCAGGATAGGGTAGCCAGAGGGAGAACCAGTATCAGACACATCAGGATCGCCAGACCTACCAGGGGTGACAGACCCAACTGTATCAGACACATCAGGATTGCCAGACCTACTAGGGGAGACAGACTGAACAACCCAGTGAGAGTACACCTAGATCACAGAGCGTGCAAGGATCACACAGTGTGAGTGGTAGTTCACAATGATGCCTGGAATCAGGAGTAGACCTTATGTTCATGGTAGTTACGATGACCTCACTTTCTACGTATGAATGGTAGTTCACAATGATGACTAGACCAAATTAATAAATGATTTGTTTTAAGAATTAAAAGATGTACTATATTTTCATTGAGCATGTTTTCAATGTTATTTTCAAATGCCATGTATAAGTACTTATCTATGATCAAATGTATACTATGTTCAGATTCTATCATCCATGTTTCTTGCATCATAATATGACTGTATTCTTCTCACGGGCTAGTTGAGCTCATTCCTCAATATTTTACAGTTACAGAGTAGGATCATGTGGAGTATCACTGTGCAGAGTGTGTTAAGAAAGCCAGGGGAAAATACTTGATAATCCTTGAGTAGTGGATCTTTGGTATAATAACGCTTAGTGTAGACACTGATTTTTGTCACCCCCATTTGGCGATGATGACAATGGGACATGGACGATGGATGACGCACGTTCCCCTTTCTGGACCCAAAATACCTGACCCATAAGCCCAAAACCATTCTGAACCCAAAATGGCCCATTTCAGGCCCAAAAACAAGGAAAAAGTGATACTGCGCTCCCATGGCGCCGTGGACTTTCCCACGGCACCGTGGAGGCCCACCACGACACCTATGTACTTTTTCCACGGTGCCATGAAGGGGTATGACATCAGCCTACTGACGTCACCTAAGGCGCCGTGGAGGGCTTATCCGGCCAAGGGAGAGGGTCCCCCCTCCCTATAAATAGGAGGGTTCCTCTCCCTCATTTCTTATGGTTTTTTGGGCTAGGGACCCTCCATGCATGATTCTGACCTCTCTATCACCTTTTTTCCATCCCTTTCTCATACAAAGTAAGTGAGTGAGTAAAGGTTCATCGGCGTGAATAGATCCATTGATTATCCCTCCGAGCATAGAGCATTTCCGCTCCTAGGCGTTGTTATTCCGTCAGTAAACGGCTAACAGTCAAAACCCCTTTATTACAGATGTTATTCTATCTGTTTGTTCCCCACCAAATCACTTGAAAGAGCCGTTGCTCTACCTAGAAGGAATCGGTGTTAGTCCATTCGTCCATCTCCCCTGAGCCAAGGGAATACAACAGTACAGGTATAATTACTGCATTCTTATCGTTTCAATGTAGTCCTTTCGTATTTCATCATTTTAGTATATGTTTTTCATATACATAATGTAGTTTATTATGTTTTAATTCAATTTATAATGTCTGAATGTAGTTCATAATATCCCCCATCCCCGTAATAAGAGAGAGAGAACATTCGTCCTTATGTAGCATCTAGTACAGAGAGACCGATTTAGGCCGGGCGAGGTGGGTGCCTAACACCTTCCCACACTCATAACCTAACCCCTCACTCGAACCTCTGGTCAGACCATATAGAGTCACGTAGCCCGATTCCGTTCACAACGGATAGGGCTACACTTAATGGGTCCTAGGCCCTAACCCTAGGTGGCGACTTTACATTACTTTAGTGCGTTGTGCATGATCCTAATCCCCTGATATCACTCTTGAACATTGATAACATTACCCCGCATTATTATGCCTGCATCTCCACAAAGGCTGCGGAGGCCTTGCCAAAGACGCGAGGACCACGGCACTTACAGTGGCGACTTCACTGGGGACATGGAGTGGACAAACACCCACTCGAGGTCAAACTTTCTAAATAGATGCTACCAATAAATGATAAAATGTTCTCTCCAAACTTTTGTGTAAACATAAAAAAAAAAAAACATATTAAACAAAATACAAAAAATTTTTAAATACCATTATATGTTTGTCTGGCTAACCCTTGTGTGTACTAACCGCATCATGCATAGTGCTCGAAGTGAAATCAGATGGCGAGGGTACTCCCTGTCGTGCTTTTACCCTTGGGGAGGTGATGCATGTCATGCTAAGTACTCTGAGATCGGATGATAGCCGCTTCCGGTACCACTTTCTTGCACATACACACTGCATGGGAACCCCCTTTTACCCCCGTAGTTAGTCGTTGGACCCCATGAGTAGTCATGGGTAATTTGCGGTAAAGCTACAGCCCTTGATATTTACTGTACGAGTTTAGAATCACCAGCGAGGGTATTCACTAGTGTGCTGTGGAGTGCTTTCGTCACTCAAAAAAGGCACTAGCTCTATTACTCTGACTTTGTGTGACCTATTCTCCAGGTATATCAAAAGAGCCACGTGCCTCCAATTCGTGACCACGAGGGATAGGTATATTGGTTCTATCAAGGGTGACCTTGTTCTGTCCTATGAAAGCCTACCTATTACATGCATCATGTAGGAAAATAGACCATACATGATTAGGATACGACACAAACTAACCCTTGTTAGCTGTAAGGAGGACCGAGTTTAGGGTTGCTCGATGATTAACCTGGGTTCAATATGAGATGCCACCCAAAGTAAGGGATTCCATAGTCCCGCGATGGTCCCTCGAAGAAAAAAATGGAAGCCCCCTTCCATACGATGGAACCTTACATGTCCCTCGAAATAAGGGCGTCTCATGTTGATTCCAGGCATAATCATCAGTAACCCGACAACTAGGTTTTTTTCTTTTGATTGTTATTTCTGTTTGCAAAAATAAAAAATAAAAAGATAAAAAAAAAGGATGAAAATGTATATACTTGGGCAATGATGGCATTTGAAGCCCGCATTCAGAGAGGTCCAACTGAAGTTCTGATGACAACTTCGATTACTTGAGCCAAATAAAAAAAAAAAGAGAGTTAAAATAAATTTTTTTTTTTTGAAATAGATTTATTCCTTCTTAGGATCTGAACCAGATCTTCTTCTCTTTTTCGTAGAAGCACAATTCCGTCCTCGCCCATCTGGATCCGACGCGATGGAAGGCTAACTCAAGCCGGTCCATCATTCTCCCCAAGCTCCCCGTTCTCTTCTCATTCCTCTAGTTCATCGTCTAAGATATCACTTGTAAGCAACATGGATCCTAAGGAGGACCACTTGTCTGAAAGTCACGTCGAACATCGAGTGGATAGGTTGCAGGCAAACATGGCCGAAATGTGACAACTCATGGAACAATTAGTGCAGTCAGTTAACGAACTCTCTAAGGGCGGATCCATATCTGGGCCAATGGAACAGGAGGTCTGGAAAACCAACTCTGCAACCCCCAAGACTCCAATCACCATATTGGTGGAGGAAGGGGATGATAGTCGTCCTATGGACCCTCCCAAAACAGAAAGAGAGAAGAAGATGAGAGAAAAAATAGCCGAACTGGAAGTGGTTGTTAAAGGCAAAATCAAAGAAAAAGATGAAGAGGACCTGGTGTTCTTTCCCGAAGGAAAAATTCCTGAAGATTTCAAGTGGAAGCTGGACAAGTTCGATGGGTTAGGAGATCCTAGAGCTCATCTCAAGACTTTTGCCACCATTGCCAGATCGTGGGGACTTTCTGAAAACCAAATGGGACAGGCATTTTTGTATTCTTTGGCTGGATCTGCTTTGAGGTGGTTAACACAGCTCGATCAGACTCAAACCCAATCATGGACCTCTGTGGTTAAAGCATTCATGAAGCAGTATTCATACAATACCCAGATGGATATTACTCGAAGAGAATTGGAGACCTTGAGGCAAGAACCAAGTGAAGAGTTTTCAAACTACATCATGAGGTTTAGAGAAAAGGCTGTGAAGATGTGGAACCGCCCTACTGAAGAGGAATAGGTCGAGATATTGTTAGAAAACCTGTATAGGGAGTACCGTGAGAAGATATACTACCAACATATCAAGACATTTGATGCCCTTATGACAATTGGGAAGAAGATTGAAGACAAGATCTTCAAAGAAAGGCAGAACCAGAGTATGACCCGCGATGTCTCAGGAGGCTACTCGGCAAGGAAAAGCCCAAGAGCAAAAGGAGGAAATGTGGCAGGGACGAGCAACCAAGCGGCAGAAGTCTAGGTGGTAACCGCAGGATCCACCCCTCTTGTGATCCAAACTAAACTTGAATCGCCAGAAGGACTTTTGACTTCGAAGGAATGACACCCTCGTTGTTATTCACCAAGCTCAAGAAGCAGGGAATGATCAATTCAGTTCCCCCTAGGCCTATGGATTTGAGCAATCCACCTGCATGGTATAAGCCCAATCAGTACTGCCATTATCATGACCAACAAGGTCATCACACTGATAGAAGCATATTCCTTAAGCATGCAATCCAGGATTTGATCAACGAAGGCAAAATTGAACTTCATAAGAAGCAGCCGCCAAATGTCACCACAAATCCTCTGCCCAACCATGGAGTAAACATGCTTCAAGAAGATGTCAAGTATATAGATTGTACCACTTTGATTCATCTAGTCGGGAAGAGGAAGCTAATGAAGGCGCGTGTCTATATAGCAATGTTGACCAAGAGACTTAAAGAGGAAAAGAAATGACAGACTCAATAGGAGATGTCTCAGGAAGTGAATCGACCCGATTCCCCTTTCTATCATCCAAAGTCAGAAGGTATCGCTTGGGTGGAATACCCGATACCTGCAAGGAAAGTCTCGCAACCACTTGTGAAGGGGACATATTCTCTGGAGTCATCTACAGGGTCGGTAAACATGTTGCAAGGGGAAGCACCAGTCCGAGACCCTACTACATTGATCCAGCCCATCCCATGGTATTTAGGGAAGGATGAACAGTCACTTCAGGTAGTTCTCTCCTAGATAGCTTTTTTTTGTGACTCGAATCCTGATGTGGTGGCTGACTTTGATACTAAATGTTAGGTACTTGACCAATACGCCAAAATCTCCAGAGCTGATGAAACGCGTTAAATCAAGCAATTTAACCTATCCCATACTAGACTAGCCTAATCTAGCACCCATACACTAGATCGGACTCCATTAGACACATAGTAGATTGTTCATTGAGTTGATTTGCCAATTTCCTAGCAAAGCTGACCAAGTTTTAAAATTATACCTACAACATGGAATTGAATTGAGATCTGCATGCGAGAACTTCTGGTATACAACAACAACTCAACAACTCAAATGGCTATCATGGTGTAGTGATGTTACGACTCCTGAATTGTCAAGTAACAAAAATCATGCGCACAATAGAAACAGGTCAATGCGTCTGGCCAACTCCAAAATTTCAAAATTCAGAATCAAATAAATTTGGAATTGATTGGATTCGATAAGAATCAACAGAAATTGGTTGGCACCATTGCCTACTCTTAATTAGTTTTTGGGAAGCTGAATTCCTCTGGTGGGTAGATATCACATTCATTATATATTCTATCTCGTTCAGGGTTTCAAATCTTGGAATCACTGATTGATTACCGATTCGAATTAGTTGGAATCGGCCGGAAACTATAACAAAAATTGACAGAAATCGGTGTGAATCAAATGAATCAGTACGTTAGTGTCGATTCTAATACAAATCAACCAATTCAATTAATCGAATTCTGATTTTTGAAAGCATGATCCATTACATATGTGCATGTCTTGCTTTATTCACAACCTGATAAGAACCATTCTCTCTCTTGCTCTCTCCCTCAGAATGATTTTCAGAAAGTAATTATTCAGCATTCAACACAGAGAACACAAGAGATACGAAGAACCCAACTCATGGTTCAATTCAAATCTACAATGCTTAAGTCTTACAACATCAAAGGCAACTGTATTACTATCTGTTGCCCAAAGAATGATGCTCGAGGAAAGATCCTCAACACTGCAACTTTCCAGCTAGCCGGGACTAGAAGGAATTAGGGAGAATGAAGACTACTCCTTAATGTTTCTTGATTTCTCTATTGATCCAAGAATGAGATTACATGGGTGCATAGACCCTTATTTAGTTATACAAGTTTCTTCCCATCCCCCTTTTCCTGATCCTCCTTGGATTCGCCAGAGAGCTTTCCTTCCTGGTAAGGTGGTCCCCCTATGCTCGGATTAGGAAACCCTTCCAAGAGGAGGGATCCTCTCCTCAGATCTCGGAATCCTAGATCTCCTTGGACGTGAATTACGGTTATCAGCCTTTACCCACTTGGAAGTTCTCAATTGATCTTGCTGATGTGTCTAGACCAGTATATGACCGTTTCGTTTATGGTCTCACCTTTTCTGGCCGTGGGCCAGTTACTTGTAATCCAAGTTATTCCACGTGTCGAGAATGGGTTGGGTAGGAAAAATATGGTGTATCGATCACTATCTAAGGTTAAAAGGGGAACAGAGAAGGGTATGTTGGGGTTCCACGTGAGAGCAATAATCCCACATCGGAAGTGAATAAATTGACGTGGAGAGTTATAGGTACTTGGGCACCATCTCCTTAGTGACCAGCTTTTAAGGTTGAGTTCTACCCAAGTCTCCAATAGGGAAGGGGGTTGAGGAGACATGAATTCGAACAAAAAACATTTGAAAAGCCTTGAGTTATTCATTGGTTTTTTGAACTCGTTGTAGTCCCTAGAGACCAATCCCTATATTACGAACCACGGGGAGGAGTGCTGTTTTGGGTAGTTTTGTAATACCAAAATCAATTTGGGTAATTCACTTAATATAAAGGATGAGTTCGACCCAAGTCTCCAACCGGGAAGGGGGTTGAAGAGACATGAATTCGAACCAAAAACATTAGAAAAGCCTCAAGTTATTCATTGTTTTTTCAAACTCGTTGTAGTTCCTAGAGACCAAGCCCTATATTACGAACCATGGGGAGGAGTGCTGTTTAGGGTAGTTTTGTAATACCAAAATCAATTTGGGTAATTCACTTAATAGAAAGATTTTTTTTTTTTTTTTGTAGAAAGTTAATGGAAAGGAGTTCTTTATGGGGGAGCATGGCCTCTACGCGTGCAATGGGGCCAATGGGAGTGCACACAGAAGTATCAATAGGGCGGGTAGGACACAATAAAGTCAGGTTGGGCCGGGTTTTTTAAAACCCCAGCCTACCCTGAGTCCCTTTAGTTGGGCCCAGGCCTCGCCTAAACCTAACTCAGGGCCTAGAAAATCAATCCTATCCTGCCCACAAGGTCCGGCGGCTGGCTTGACCCTGATTGGCTCAGATCATGGGGAGGGCCGGGGAAGGGAGATGCATGGGCTAAGTTGGGTCGGGGAGAAAACTATGAATTTTATATAGAATAATATTATAATAAAATATATATTATATCATTTACTATCTTTAAAAATAATATATTATATAACAAAATGTGTGTGATGTTTAAAGTTTATAACATATATTAGGACAAAAGATCTCTATTTGGTCGCATGGTCTTGGGTATCTACCCAGGGGGCAGAGGCATCATGTCATGTGTGTGATGTCTCTACACACTCAAATGAATTTGCAAACGACATGCATGGGTGGAAATATATTGCCTTTGGAGTACATGGAGCTTGAGTTATGTTTGCTTCCACTATTTCTGAATTTTGTTATGAACAAATTGGTATAATTGAGAAGTTTACTTTCTAATGTTAGGGGGAGAGAGAGATGGAGAGAACATAGCTGATAGTCAAATTTCTTCACGGCTCAGCTAAACTATAACAGACAGTCCACCCCAATCAATAAGTTGACTAGTTGAGCCCGCCTGGTGGACCTGGCTCCTGTGCATCTGGGCAGCCCAGCTACATGCGTAGTGTCAGCCTCAAGAAGGTGCGCTTTGACCACTTTACCCCTGCCCAAGCTCCTTGCCCGAGCAAGGGTAAGGCGGTCAAAGCACGCCACCTTGAGCCTGGCGTTGCACTTGCAGCTGGGCTGCCCGGATGCACAGGATCTTTTTCGGTTAAAGCATGATACGGACTGATCAAATTATTAAACGTGTCAGGCTTAGTCCTAACCCGTTGGATGCCTGACCAGACCAATTGATTCCAGGCACGATTACAGCCCAACCTAGCTCGACCTTTTAACTTGTAAACTTCTCTCCCCTTCCTTCACTCCTGTGTCAATTTTTTCTGTGTTTCTATGGTTGACGTCTCTTGAATGAGATCTGCAACCATTAAAAGACAATATTTGTCACAAAGTTGACATTGTGGGTATCATAGAAACACAGGATAAAGGTGAACATGCAAGCATATGCATTTCAAGGGAATTAAGGAGCCCCAGGCAGCTTCATTAGAGCCTATCATACTTACCACCAATTGCTGCACATCCATGTCGACATCGTCAATGTTCAGGAGCAACTATGACACTCAGAATTCCCGTACCTCACCTATGCTTGTGTCTCTGTAACCCATGTCAACGCTTCAGTCTCTAGTTCTCTACTGGAAATTCTGTAGCTAGGTTACCCCATGATAGCCCTGCCCGATTCTGATTTTAACATTGACTTTATGATGGTTTTACTTTTAGGTTTTACTACTTTAGTCATTAGGTTTCACTTTTCCGTTTAACTCTCCCAAGTCCCACTGAATGCTGGAGTGAATCCTAAAGACTTCTCCACTTCGTCGGAATCTACACCCATTGTCCTTCTCCAGCGAGATTGCCACTTTGCAAAAATCGTTGGAAACTGACGTCCCAACTTAGCGTCCCAAACCCTAAATCCCACGTTGTCACTTTCCTCCAACACAGCCGTCAGCACCACCGATGGTGCCGCCCTCGAGATCATCAGAATTTGATATTCGCCATCACCATAAAGTAGGGGTGTCAATAAAGCCTGGCTGGCCCGAACCCGCCCGAACCCACCCTGAGCCTGGCCCGGATCCGACCCTGATTTTTCAACCCTGAGGGCGGGTTTGGGTTTAGTTATAGTCTGGCCCTGGCAGGGTCGGGTTGGGTCAGGGTTTAGATCCCGGGCTTAGTCCAGTCCGGCCCAACCCGACCCTGTATTAATTATAAGTATATAATATTGCATATATATATATATATTTTTTTTTGGTCTAATATTTATTTATATATATAGCCTAATAAAAAAAATTAAAAAGCAAAAGACAAAAAAAGCCCTAATGGCACATGGGATTACAGACAGAATCAGGGCCAGGGTTAGGGTCAAGACAGGGTCAATCAGGGCCAACCCGACCCTGCCCGACCCTATCAGGGTCAATCAGGGCCGGAGTCAGGAAAAACCCTGGCAGGGTCGGGACTGGGTTGAGGGTTTCTTGGCCTTGGCAGGGTCGGGTCGGGTCAGGGTTTAGGTTAAGGCCTCTAGGGTTGGGTTAGGGTTTAGGGAAGGCCTGGCCCAACCCGACCCATTCACACCCCAACCATAAAGGCTCCGTTTGGTTGCAAGGGGAATTAAAGGGAAGGGAAGTGAAATTTTCATACTTAAAAAAGGAACTTTTTTAATCATTACCCCAAGTGACACCATGTGACAATATATCTAACTCCAAATCATTCCATATTTGGTTATTAAATTTCACTTTACTGTGCATCCATTTCCCTTTGGTTTAAATTGTAAAATAAATATTACATATAAAATGTATCTTTACTAGATATGGTAAGAAATTTAAGTAGTTTATACAATCACATGGGGTAATGATTACAAAAATTTCTTTTTTAGGTTTGAAAAATTTCCCTTCCCTTCCCTTTAATTCCCCTTACAACCAAACGGAGGCAAAATGAGCTTATAGTATCATCCTTATTCAAATCCCACATTGACACAACACTCTCAGTTGACGAACCCTCAAACCTTAACCCTAGCCGTATGCCATCCCAAAGTGTTAGTCCACTGGAGTGTGTGGAATGTTGTTGGTCATAGTGGTGTTGTGGCAGTAGTTATTGGTGGTTTGGTAGAGTTGGAATGGTCAAACGGGCTTCTGCACAATGTCAAGGGCATTTTGGTCATTTGATAGCATTACAGCAGCATCCAAGCTTGGAGAATGACTTTTTGAAGTATATTAGGTCCTTATACATTGTTTGGTAAAGGATCGAAGCAGCAGGTGAAGGCCTTGTACATCAAAAGTTGGGATTTCATAGGATCGTGCAGTGGGGTCCACTTTGAATCTATTTTCGGAAGTCTTAATAGCCGAACTGGGCAAAATAATCTTCTCAAGAAATGTAGCTCGTTGAATCGTGCTTACAACACAATTTGTCTCACCTATCTTCGATATCAGATGAGGAAGTTATTGAGATTTTTGTGAAGTAGCGCGAAAATGGAGCGAATTGAGAAAGGGTTGAATGGCTTTAAACGGATTTTGGGAGTATCCTGTTGTTTATTTATGCAACAGGTCTGTAATCACGTTTTTATGGTTACAGAGGTCATTCTCAAATTTGTTTGGGTCGATTTGGGTATAAAATAAGTGTTCTATGAGAAAGATTCCATTTCGTGAATTCTGGTAGGCCAGAAGGATGGTGTTTAGTGTGTTATGGTGTGCACCATATCAGTAACCAACGGCTGAGATTAAAAGATTCCAAGTAAACAAATTCTGTGAAGCCACACCTTCCCATGATGTATTTTTTAAATATCCTATATCTACATGAAGCTTGATCATAGGGTTAATAAATTTATTTTTTCCATTGCATTTCTCAATATACTATTTTTTATTTTAAAATATGATTTTTTTGGATGAATAAATATAATATATTCAACGAAAGCACAACAAAAACAAAAGCACCTAAGAGGGGGAGAAGGGGGGAGAAGGGAGGATAGAAAAGAGAAAAGGACGGGAAGGAGAGAGAATCAAAGCGCTGCCCAATTGGGCCAGCCACTAAGGGTGGGGAATTACACTAAAAAAGGGTGTATGGAATGCCCTAGCTACCAACAATATACCAGTTTCTACCATTATCCGGAACAACGGGAATGGCTTGCCCAACCTTACTCCTAATTCCAAACACAATGGAGTCCCAAATATTTTGGTACGTCCTTGACTTATCTGTCCATCTTCTAAATATGATATTGACAGATAATTTTTTCTTCCTTAATGAAAAAATTTTCAAGTTTGCCTTTTCGGATAATTTTTTTTTCTCCCTTTTTAGTAACCTTATTTGAGTTATAATAGCCAATAAACTCTCTTTTATTTCCAAATATAGCGCCCACTCATGAAACAGATAATAAAAAGATATTTTTGTATTTTCTTAATGAAAATTTCCATGTTTATTTTTTGGGCTGATTTATTTCTCCCTTTTTTCAGTAACCTTCTTTGAGGTTTACCAAATAAACACAAAAAAAACCTTCTTTGAGTTAATTATGACAATTATATAGTGACGAAAATTTCAATTCTTTGTGGTATAGCTTGTTGAAATATTGAAAATTTCAAATACCTAAACAGAACATCGGATGACCCGCTCATGAGAGAGAGGGAGATATCTTCCACCATGGGTCATTTTGGTAAGCTGCCACATGGCAGACAATATGTGTGCAAGGACATACAAGGGGATATTTAATTGAACTTGAATATAACAATTTGACACATGCCTAATTCAGATTTCAGACCATGCCCTCTCTATCCAAGTTTCTTATAATATGCAATTTGGATCCTCTCCTGCTGCATGCCCGTGCGGCCGACATGCAGCCTCACACAGGCAGGGCATGGATCCCATCCGGGCAAGGTGCTCAGGCGCTGGGTAGGGCGATCATTTCGCCTCAGCTGCCTGTGTCAAACTGCATGCCGGCCATCGCATGAGCAAGCAGCAGCAGAGGATCTGAACCGTATAACGTGGGTGGACCATTTTGAGAGTCTAGCCACATTAATGACTTCCTCCAATATTTAAAAATCCACCATTAATTTCACAGCAATTACAAAAAAACTGAAGGGACCTCCATTTACCATTAGAAGAATTGATATTTAAATTGGTACAACCCTAATTAATTTTCTACTAATGTTGCCGACTTCCACTCTTCCTTATATTTCAAGCTATGAGCCGTAGATGCAAACAAGATTCTTCAAAAAATCAATACATCGGAAAATCACACCATGGGATTAACCGTTATTCATTACCCAAAAAAAAAGGATAACCCTTATTAATTTTCTATAACTAGTTACCAAAAAAAAAGAAAAAATGCTATAAATTCATATATGAATATTCCAATCCAAAGATTTGTCAAAATACAGATTGGAATCACCTCAGTAGCTTGATTTGCTCTAATAGAATTAAGAACTTACCATTAATAGGGGTAATTCATTGAGAATTAATGAATCTAAAAGAATTTGGACAATTACCCGTGCAGAAATGGAAAACCCTCCAAGGTTTTGGCATTCTTTGAATCTAGTCAAAATGATGAACGAAATCCCTTCCTAGTCTCTATCGCTATATACAGCTTGTTAGAACTCTTTCAATTCTCACATCTCCCTCTACACTAGTCTACAAAATCATGGCTACTTATTTTAGTTCCTGTTCACCCGTTCCTGCCCTAATTATAGTCTTCTCTGATTATCTCTCCACATTGTGCCTAATTGAAGCTGGTAAAAAAGGTGGGTTCACTGTCGATATTATCCACCGTGATTCATTGCTTTCTCCAACCTACAACCCATCGGTGACTCGTTTCGAGCGTCTGCAGAATGCGTTCCATCGATCGGTGTCTCGCGCCAATAATTTCAAGAAATGCGCAATCTCTCCACAGCAAATTTCAACCCAAATTGTCCCTAATGGTGGTTCATATCTTATGAAAATTTCATTTGGTACTCCATCAGTGGATACCCTTGCAATTGCAGATACAGGTAGTGATCTTATTTGGATCCAATGCAAGCCTTGTGAACAATGTTACAAGCAAAATGCTCCTTTATTTGATCCAACCAAATCATCAACCTATCGAAACTTATTATGCAGTTCTAAAGAATGTGATTTGTTAGGTACTGGTTTTAATGGTTGTTCTTCTAAAGCTAATGCTTGTGAGTATGCTTATCAATATGGGGACAGTTCCTTGACTAATGGCCTTCTTGGTACTGAGACAATCACATTGGGTTCTACTAGTAGTGGTAGATCAGTCCCTTTACCAAGAAAAATCTTTGGTTGTGGACACAACAATGATGGAACTTTTAGTGAAAGAGAAAGTGGTCTAGTTGGGTTAGGAGGGGGTCCTCTATCATTGATTTCGCAACTGAAAACATCTATTGGTGGCAAGTTCTCTTACTGCTTGGTTCCTCTAGATAAGGTAAATGTGACAAGCAAATTGAATTTTGGTAGTGAAGCTGTTGTTTCGGGTGCCGATGTCATTTCGACTCCTTTAGTGACAAAAAATCCGGGTACATTCTATTATGTGACCCTTGAAGGAATTAGTGTTGGAAACAAGAGATTGACATATAAGAGTTCATCTAAGGTTGGTGTTGATGAGGGAAATATTATACTTGATTCAGGTACAACATTGACATTTCTCCCATCTGATTTCTACCAAAATCTTGAATCAGAAGTGAAGAATTTGATTAATGGCGAAAGTGTTCCAGACCCTCAAGGGTTATTTAGTTTATGCTATACAGCTGATACAGATGTTAATGTTCCAATCACTGCCCATTTTACTGGTGCTGATGTGAAGTTGAAACCGCTGAATACTTTTGTTGGTATATCTGAAGAAGTTGTCTGCTTTGCCTTTATCCCTCAAAATGGTTTGAGTATATTTGGGAACATAGCTCAAATGGATTTCTTGATTGGTCATGATCTTGAAAAGAGAAAGGTGTATTTCAAGCCAGTTGATTGCACAAAGCATTAGTCGTTTCATGTGTTGAAAATTTCATGGATATGTGTATTTTCAACTCTTTGTTTATAATAATAATATTTTCAATATTTTCTGCTTTTGCATTATATCTACTCATAGTCTCTTTTAGTAACAAAGTGTTGTTATTTTATTTAATTACTTAGTGTTTTTTCTTTAAAAAAAATAAAAAAATAAAATCTCTTAGAGAGAGAGAGAGAGAGAGAGAGAGAGAGAGAGAGAGAGAGAGATGAATAAATACATTTTTGTAGTATACCGTATGCTAGCAGTTTATGTGTCTATCTCTCTTTTCTTCCCTTTGAGGGTTAAGGGAGCCATTTCAAGGGTGGCAGAGAGAAACAGACACATAGGGTGCTAGGGTATGGTATATTGTTCAACACAGATCCTCTACGGCCCAGCTGCCCGTAGTGGCCTGTGCGGTGTAGATTGGGCCGTGCGTGCAATGACCACCTTACCCTCGCTCGAGCAAGGCATTTGGGCAGAGGTAAGGCGATCCTTGCGCAGGTGGCTCAGTTTGCGCAGCTTAGACCGCTAAGAGCAACGCGCCATGGAGGATCTAGATATTGTTAGCATATCCATCCCTCTCTCATAAAGTAATTTTAGAGGGAAAGCCAAGGCCATATATTTTATGCTGATTGGAAAGAAATTGTAGAAGATTTAAAGGACAAATAATTACACCACATATTATTATTATAACAATTCAGACCATGGATAAGGTTTGAAATTACAAACTGCCATTATTCAATATATTAACATGTGCATCACTCAAATTGTAAACCAGTGATGCACAATCAAGAGGAATTAATCATGTTCTGAACGAAATATTCCACCACTTGGGGGAGAGAGATTAAAAGCACAACAAAATTCACATATACTACTCCCAAAGTTTACAATTTAAATTATCTCTCTCACCCTCTCCGCTAAGGGTTCACACAATGGTAGGAATCTGGATCCTCTAATTCTGCCTGTCCGATACTATCGTGCGTCCTACACACAGCAAGGCGGTAAAGACCGCCTTACCCCTGCTCGGGTAATGGTAAGGCGGTCTTTTCATGTCAAGTGTAATGTTATTCCTTGATTATGATTCCTCAATAGAGGAATGTATATATACAAGTTACAAGAGATTGACATATACAAGGAAACAAATGATGGAGATTACATAGAATATTAGATTGACAGAGATTGTGAAAGAATCCATATCGCAGGTGATCACGATTTTCAACTGTGGTAGAGTCCATATCGCATGTGATTATGGTTGCAAGAATATTAGATTGACAGACATTGTGAAAGAATCCATATCGCATGTGATCACTATTTCCAATTGTGGTAGAGTCCATATCGCATGTGATTATGGTTACTTGAAATAGGAGATTGAGTCATACATGGAATGTACAACCGTAGAAGGCGATATCGTCAATATTCCACCACTCTACTGTGTCTTGGGCGCACACAGTAGTACCGGGCAGGCGGAAGTAGAGGATCTCGATTCTCACAATGGTAGTTCAAAAAGAGCACCCATTTCCACCATTATGGAATTATTTATTTATTTTTTGCTAAAGGTCAGCAAGTATAAATTATAATAAACAAAGTTACAGAGTTAACGTCTAGGCATACCTAGACAAATACAAGAAACAATTTAGCCTGAGAAGCCCCACCTTCGGCAATGTCATCAGCAGGGAACAATTCAGACTAACAAAGATAAAAAGATTTAACTAGAGAACTGAAACTGTGGTCCGCCTTGAACATCCCGCTCAAGTTCCAAGTGAATATGAGAAGGGAAATCAATCGAAGTACCTTTTTTAGCTGCATCCTTTGCTAGTAAGTCTGCTATTGGATTAGCATTGGCTGCAACAATGTGTTATTTTCAACGGTATGGAATCCAAGAAATCTTTGACATACATCTAGGATTGACTAACAAACCATGGAATTGATTTCCTGTAAATAGCACATACCATAACTGAAGAATCACTCTCTATCCTTAGGTTGCGCACTCCCATTTATTTAGCAAAGCCAAACCTTGGACGGACTAGACTCTCCGTTTCAGAAACAAAGTTCGTACCAACACCTAGGTATATGTTGAAAGAAAAAACCATTTTTCCTTTATCATCACGAAAAACTCCTTCAGTCCCTGCTCTTCCTGGATTCCAAAAGAGAACACCCATCGATATTTAATTTAGTCCATCCTGGATTTGGCTTACACCACGGATCTGTATCCCCTCAATTTGTCTGCCCCTCAATTTCCTCAATTCCATCTAATAGGGGGACAGAAATGACCAACTTATCCCCTGCCCGAACACACTGCCCGAGGTGAGGTCCACCTCCTTCTATTAGAGGGAAGGAAATTGACGGGTAGACAAATTGAGGTGATATTTTTCCCTTACACCACCCAACTTCACGAATCCGTTGCGGAGTAGGGGAAACTATTGGAATATTCAAATACGTGGCGCATAGAAGGTCCGAAACAGATCTGATCAAATGTTTTAATTTACATCCCAGCTAACACAGATCTTTTAACACTAATTTAAAAACTAAGTGGAGCAGTCTTCCTCTTGCCATCAAATCTTCGTGCATTTCTTTCCATCCAAATATTTCACAGAATTAACATCACTCCAGAATTCCAAGCACTTTTAAGGGAAAGTACTTTAGATTTCCTTTTTCCACCATTGTAACAGATCCAATGTCAATGTTCGCGAAAACCATTAACCCCGAAACAATCTAGGAAACATTGCAAAATTTGTTTCTAAAAGACACAATCTAAGGAAATTTGCCTAATCGATTCTGTCTTTTCAAAGCATAATTCACATCTAGATGGTAGAAGCACCCCTCTTCTACAAATTAGATCATCAACAGGTAATTTCTCATGAGCTAGTCTCCAACCAAATAAAGAATGTCTAGGCCGCAAATGGTTTCCCCATATAGTTTTTTTTTTTTTTTTTTGCTAAAAGGTCATTTGTATTAATAAAAAAAATAAAAGAAAGAATATACAGAATATTAAGGATATAGAAGAGAAATCAAATTCAAATTCAAAATTGAATTTGAACTCCATCAAATGTGTGCATGTTGATCGAGTCAAGGCTTATCCCACACAAAGTGTTAACAGCTTATCCTCTTCTTATCTCTTCTCTTCATCTCCTTGTATGTAGGAGTTTGTGTTGCATTCAAACTCAATTCCTCTTTATTGTTTGAAATTTAAATTCAAATGTAGCGTGTATACCACATACAATATAAATACAACATCACCATAAGATTAAGAGCATGCTGAACTCTTTTCTTCAATATCTCCTGGGTCTATCCTATCTTATCTTCTATTGTTATCCTTTCATGCTGCCTGGAAAACCCTGGAACGCACATATGCCTCTCATTCACGGGCTTGTGTGATGCAACTTAAGTACCAATTGTTGCAAATAAAAAAAGGCACCAGCTCCATGCCCGACTATCTTCATAGGGTCAAAGAGTTGGTCGCAAACCTTGCTGCAGCTTCTCATCCTGTGGCTGATTCAGACGTTGTTCTCAACATTCTCAAAGGGTTAGGCAATGAATATGAGTCATTTGGCACCTCTGTCACTACTAGGATTGATCCACTTACCCTCGATGATTTCACTGGCCTCCTTTTTTTTGCAAAAGATCATCAATGTATATTAATGATAAGAAAAAATGTTACAAAATCATCCAAAGAGGTAAAGAATAGTTACACCCTCAATTGAGACATTGGTTAGAATCTGTAATAAGGGCGACTCAAAGCTTCCCATGCTGTCACATGGCATATAAAATTTGAGACTGAGGTCCAGGTGCGCGACTCTTTAAGGGTTGCTACCTTTTTGGCAAGCGCATTCGCTATTGTATTGATCTCTCGATAACAATGTGTTATGCGCCACTGAATAGTATCAAAATAAGCTGCAATCGCCCACCACTGTTGCGTATAATTCCAGGGCAACTTAGCTGAAAGGATGGACGAGACCACTGATGCCGAATCACATTCCACCCATAGGTGGCTAATATGAAGATCCTTAGCTTCCTTAATCCCCTCAAAGAATGCTGCTAATTCGGCATTAAAGTTCGTTCCCACTCCTAGATAGGTCGCAAAAATCTTGATTACAGAGCCAAGATGATCTCGAAAGGCCCCCCCCGCACCTGAAGACCCTGGATTTCCTAGGGATGATCCATCTATATTTAGTTTAATCCAACCTGCTGGGGGATGCCGCCACTGTACTTCCTTGATTGATTTTGCTAGCGGTCTAGAGATCATAACATGGAATCTTCTTGTCAATGTCAGGTCATGGACTGATTTAACTTGTACCCCTTTGATACGAGAGCAATCTAAAATCTCTCTTAGGCAGCGCTTCACCACATGCATCGGCGTGCCTCTGAGATTGTCATATCTTCTTCTATTTCGTTCCAACCAGAGCTGCTGACTCCCCACAATTAGAAGCACCCCCCATATAGCTTTTAGGGGAACTGACTTGCATTTCCTTCGCCACCAAGAGAAAAGCAGCTACATAGAAGGAAATCTAGACCATATTTCATTGAAGTAAGATAGCAGCTCTGTCCATACCTGATTCGAGAAGGGACAATCAAGGAAGAGGTGTGTACATGACTCACTGTCGAAATGACACAACTCTCATCTTGATACTAGTGGGATTGCTTTTCGACATACCTTCTCATCCGTTGGTAGAGCCCCATGCATGAGTCGCCATCCAAACAAGGAGCTTCTTGGGTGGAGATATCGTTGCCATATCGCCCAACACCATACCGGTGGCTCTACCTTCAGCCTCAATTCTTTCCATGCAAACTTCACTGAAAACGTGCCTGAGCTTGTATACGCCCAAACCCGCAGGTCCTCCCTTGCCATAGCTCTAATTCCAAGGCCTTTTATTTTAATGAATGCACTTAGGAGTGCAGCTGCCGAGACTTGAGGGAAATTCCAATTTCCATCATCTAGAAAATCTGAGACTTTTGCTTCCAAAGTGCGTGGAATCTCATATGGTTTTAATAATTCCTCTACACTTTGTTCTCCTACCCACTTATCATACCAGAACTGTGTTGATGATCCATCGCCTATCACCCATCTTTTCGCAGATTGCACAAAACCCCACACCCTTCTAAGTCCTGGTAATACTGACGATGATCCTACCGAATTTCTTAGATTTCCATCTTTTTTCAAGAACCTCCCTCGCAGGAAAATTGCAAATTCTGTGTTTGACGTTTTTAGTGACCACGCCAGCTTCGCAAGCAGTGCCATATTTAATTCTCAAAGATGTCGGATTCCAAGACTCCCTTCTTTCTTTGGCTTGAAGACCCGGTCCCACCGAACCGTGATGGATTTGTCTGTTTTTGCTTCCCCCATCCATAAGAAATTGCGAATCCATCGTTCCAATATACCAATTGCTGATGCCGGCCATAGGTAGATTGAGAAATTGTGAATTGGAATACTACTCATCACAGATCTTACTAGCTCTACTCGGCCCGCCATAGACAATAGGCATCGTTTCCAGGCCGTTAGTCTTTTTTTAAAGCTATCTATCATAGGCATGAACATATCTTTTTTCCTTATACCTTGCCACAGTTCTACCCCCAAGTATCTGGTAGGCAGCTTGCAAATGGGAATTTGGAGAATTGAGGTAATACGTTGTTTTCAGGCTACTGAGATGTGTCCTAAGAACACCTTACTCTTGGCCAGATTCACCACTTGGCCTGAGCATGCACCATAGTCCTCCAAGAATTTCTTAATCGTCTTTACACTTCGCACATCTGCATTCATAAAGATAAAAAGATCGTCCGCATACAGAATGTGGGAAGGAGTAGATACTTGACGGGGTCCAGGAAGCGCTTCAATCAATCCCCTATTGCACAGATCTTTTATGCCTCGGCACAAGACTTCTTCGGCCAAGATGAATAAGAGGGGGGAGAGAGGATCTCCCTGCCTAAGCCCCTTTTCAATTCCAAAAAAAACCCACCGGTCCTCCATTTATAAGAACTGAAATCCTTGTAGAGTGCAGAATTTGTTGTATCCATGAAATCCATAATTGTGAGAAACCAAATGCTCCAAGCACATCAAACAAGAAGCCCCATTCAAGCGTGTCAAACGCCTTCTGGATATCCAGCTTCATTCCCAATCCACCTCCCCTGCATTTTAGTCTCATGGCATTGGTTAATTCACAGGCCACGCCAATGTTTTCAAAGATTACCTTCCCTTTCTGGAAAGCTCCCTGCTCCGGAGAGACTAGCTTGTGCAGTATTGAAGATAACCGTACCGTGTCACCATGATTTTTGGGATTAGCTTAAAGAAGAAGTTCCCTAAGCAAATTGGCCGGAACTGCCCCACTTTGTTAGCATTCTCCACCTTGGGGACCAAGCTAAGAAAATTATAATTTATACCCTTTGTAACCACCCCTTCCTTGAAGAAGTTTTGGATAGCCGGCCCCAACAAACATCCATGCCTACTACATCCCAACATGACCTAAAAAAAGTACCTACATACCCAATTGGACCTGGAGCACTGGTGGGGTCTAAGTCAAAGATTGCCGCTTTGATTTCCTCTTGCGATGGGACCTTTGCAAGCATCTCATTATTTGCATGTGTAACAACATTCGGGATTACTGAGAGCAAGTTAACAGCCTTGGGGGATTCCACTCTTTTAAAAAAAGTTTCAAAATGTGAAGCCATTTGATTTCCTATGGCACTGGCATCTTTTATGACCTCCCCATCGTCCTTTATTAATTCCTGAATCGAGTTTCTTACTGTTCTGATTCTGGCGGTCATGTGAAAATATTTGGTACACCTATCACCCTGCTTTATCCATTTATCCCTGGCTTTTTCACACCACAGCTTCTCTTGTAGTAAAATGGCCTGATCATAGTGCCTCTTAGCCTGCAGCTCTCTTTCAAACAGTTCCTCAGAGAATCCCTCTGCTTCTAACAGTGATTGAATAGCATCTAGACTTTCCCTTGATCGAGCAACCTCTAGATCAATATGTGGAAATACCCCTCTCGCCCATTCTCGCAATGGCCCTTTTAGGCGTTTTAATTTAGCTGCTACCACAAAAAGCGGAGAGCCTTGGACCGACACCGACCATGAATTTTGCACAAATCCATGAATGTCTTCATGGTCCACCCAAAACCTTCGCATTCGAAATGGGGCATTTGAAGGATGAGGCACTTTATCACAAGCAACCACAAGGGGTGAGTGGTCAGAAGGTCCCCTAACCAAAACCTGCTACACACAACCTTCATACTGCTGCCACCATGCATCATTGCCAAAACTGCGATCTAATACTGCCCATACGTTACCCACCCGCCGATTATTTGACCATGTGAACTTATTACCTGTTATAGGAATCGGCTGGAGGGAGGCGGAATCCACCATAGCTGCAAAGTCTTCAGCTGATCCCACGTGGAACCTGCCTGATCCCCTCTTCTCGGAGGCATATAAGCAGGCATTGAAGTCACCAATTACTAACCATGGACAAGATAATTCTGCCAAAGACACCAAATCACACCATAGCTGATGGCGAATCGCTCGAAAACAACTGGCATGCACTACCGAGATGACACTTCTACTTGTAACGAAGTATGTTGATCGGAATCCATTATTACTGTTGGCCGAGGCAATCCAAACTTCCAAAGGAACCAAATATTTAGAGCACCAACCTCCCGCTGATTATTTATTATACCAGCATGCATTCCCAACCTCGCAAAAAATTTTAGAGGGCAATTGTTGACCCCCACCTTGGGTTCCACCAGACATAAGAAATCTGGGTTTTTTTTCTTTTATTAGAAACCTCAAGTGAGCACGAGCTCGCTGGTTTCCTATCCCTCTCACATTCCAAAATAGGCACTTCATGGTCGAGGGTTTTCTGTGGAATTCAGGGTCCTTCCTGTAGCACCCTCTCTCTTCTCAGCAAGAAGTGCTTTGTCAACCAAATCTGCCTCCAACGGCTCCTTTCCACGCCGACACGAACCAGGGATAATGTTACCCTGCTGAATATGCTTTTTGCGTAGACGCCGACGCCGTCCCACAGTAATGAAAGGAGCTTCACTAGCATCTTCTTGGTTATCACTGGACTCAAGGTCTGCGTGGTGCACCACCACAGTTCTGCCATTATCGTTGGTTGACACTGACGCTGGAGATAGCACAACTTCAATATTCCCACCTGCTTGAGAACCAGCTCCATCCACCCTCGGTTCATGGGATTGGACCAATCCCAATTCACTTGGCTGAGCAAGGCTGCCCGTTGCAACTGTAATTCCTAGCCGTGGTGAAACACGTAAGACACTATTTGGTGCCACCTCAACTGCCGAGCCATCCATGTGCTGCCCCATTGAGTCACAAACTCTTGAAATTGAGTTTGAGTGGGATTCCTCCACCAACACGTGATCCACAATACCCTGAAGAGTTGCATGCAACGGAGAGGACTCTCTCTGAAAACCGTTATCCTAGCCCACCTGTTTGACAGCTGTAGTTGGTATGGCTACGTCTCCACCTATCGCCAGCCCTCCTACCGGAGTTTCGTGCCATCTCCTCTCCGGCCGTAGGCCCCTTGTGTGCACCTAGTTGTCGACATAGGTTGACCTAGGAACTGCTCCTTCATCTGGCTTGCCTCTTCCCTTAGCAAGGCATGCTTCAACTTTGTGTCCAAACCTGCGACATGTAGCACATCGTGCAGGTGGCTCCTCAAAGATTACCTCTTGTTTGAAGACGAATAGTTCTAGGTAGCCCTCCAGCTCCCTTTCGATGTAAACTTCCTCTACACGCGGTAAAGAATCGTCAATATCAACACACACCCTGGCATAGTGACCATACATTATGATTGGTTGGCCAACGACCTTAGCAATAGACAGCAGAATGTCATCATGCCAGTACTCCTTAGGCAAATTTGGGAATCTGATCCTCAAGGTCTGCCCGTCAACCCGCGCCGGCCCTCGCCGCCATATGGCCGTCATGTCCTCCACATTATTGAATCGAAATATAATGAATCCCTTACCAATGGATTTCAGGTGAACCGCTTACCCTTAAGCGCCCAGTCTTTCGTCGCTTCCCTGAGCTTGAGCATCGTAGTATATCTGAAGTTCACCCTGCCGAGAAGGGCATACTATAGCTTATCCAGCTGTGCAATAATGCCGCCTGAGGAATTTTGATTCTTGTCAGGTTACCGTCCCTTACCGGGGAAGGAAGGGCAGCCACCTCAGTCAGCCTCGATCTAGCTACCGTTGCAAACGTTCGCTGAGGAGCTGCTATCTCCTTTGGCTGAATCTGTAACGCAAGGAACCCCAGGAAACCTCCTAGGTCAACCACCGGATTACGCTCGTTGGCATTAATGTCTTCCACGTGTCTAGGTATAAGATCCTAGGTCAACCATCGGATTTCACTGGCCTCCTTCTAAGCCAAAAAATCCTCAAGGAACAGCGATCTCCCATACTGGATCTGCCAACCATTGAATCTAATGTTGATGCCACAACTCCCACTCCTTCACTGCCAACCAATACCAGTAGGAGGAGGAGCAACAACTATCAATGCGGCTGTGGAAGAGGTCGCAATAGTTATTCAAATCAGCCACGACAGAACAATTCGGCCCTGTGCAGTGGCTATCATTCGGCTCTTTCCTGCTACAACCGATATAATCCCAACTTCTAGGCTCCTGCAGCTCCAGCACAACCCACAGCATCGGTGGCTCTCCTTGCCACTCCTACGGCCTCTTATGATTCGGCCTGGTATCTTGACTTTGGTGCATCACACCATCTGACATCTGACTTAGGGAATATGCATCTCAACAACCCATACACTGGTTTTGATCAAGTTAGAGTTGGTAACGATGCAGGTTTGGCCATTCATCATATTGGTAGTTCTTCTCTTTCTTCCTCTACTCGTAAATTTCATCTGAATGCTATTTTACATGCTCCTAAAATAACCAAAAATCTGCTGTCTGTTAGTAAATTCACTGTTGATAATGATGTTGTTTTAGAATTTCACCCATCCTATTGTTTTGTGAAGGATTCTCGAACGGGGAATGTTCTACTTCAAGGAACTAATAAGGATGGTCTTTATCGTATTCCCAAAATAGCAGTGTCTTCTTCCAATTTTAATAATCAGCCTAGCGTCTACATTGGCGAAAGAACTTCCAAGTCAATCTGGCATCACCGTCTTGGTCACCCTTCTTCTAAAATTTTGAATAGTGTTATTCATAGTTTGAAATTGCCAGTGTCTTCTACTAGTTCTAATTCAATTTGTTGCTCATGTCAAATGGGAAAGTCCCATAAATTATCTTTTTTCATTGAATAAATCCACTGCTTCTACACCTTTTCAGTTGATTCATGACATTTGGGGACCTGCACCAATATCATTGGTTTAAGGTTATACTTACTATATATCTTTCATTGATGATTATAGTAGATATACCTGAATTTTTCCCTTAGTAAGAAGGTCAAAGGCATTGACTATATTTATGCAATTTAATGCATATGTGGAAAATTACCATAACTGTAGGATTATTAATTTTCAGTCAGATGGTGCTGGTGAATATAAATTTTTTGACAAATTCCTTCATCAAAAAGGAATAGTTCATAGGTACTCATGCCCCCACACCTCTGAACAAAATGGAAGGGCAGAGCGAAAGCATTGCCATTTGGTAGAAACTAGACTATCCCTAATGGAACATGCATGTGCACCAATGCAATTTTGGGTGTCGGCCTTTGACACAGCAACATATCTAATAAATAGACTACCAACACCAGTGTTGAAGAACAAGTCTCCCTTTCAAACATTGTTTAAGGAAGACCCTGATTACAAGATGTTGCGGACGTACGGATGTGCTTGTTACCCTTGGTTGAGGCCCTACAACAAACACAAGCTGGAGTATAGGAAAACACAATGTGTTTATGTTAGGTATAGCAATTCCTACAAAGGCTACAAGTGCTACGACATCAACAGTGCGAAGACTTACATTTCAAGATATGTAATCTTTAATGAGATGTTATTTCCTTATAAAACATCTTCAACCAAATCTGTAACTTCCCCCTCTCTCTCCCAACCCCACATTTATCAACACTGGTGTAATCTTTCCCTCTCCCCTTCCCATAGAGAATATAGGGCTGTAAATTCCCAACCCCCACCTTACCCACTCCAAGTCCCAGCCCTAGCCGAGCACTCCATAGCTCGGGCCAAGCATCTCAAAATTCAGGCCGCCCAAATGAAAATTCCCAACGAGTGACACCACTAGGGCCACTACTCAATGCATCCTCAATCCACATGGCCAAACCAACACCGCCCATTGTATCCTCTTTGGACATGGCCGAACCAACTCAACCCATGATTGATCAGCCTATACAGTCCATTTTAGCCCAACAACCCAAATCACTACCTCAATTCACTGTTCCAGTCCCAAATCCGAATTCAAACCCAAGCACCCATCCCATGGTAACCCGCTCTAGGCCTGGAACCACCATACCGGTCTTGAAGCTGAACCTCTTTGCCACTAGGCATCCTTCACCACAAGCCCTTCTCTCCACCATATCCACACAAGAAGAAGAACCTACCTCTTACACCGCTGCCAGTACGGATAAAAAGTGAAGAATGGCAATGAGTGATGAATTTGATGCCCTAATGAGAAATGGGACATGGAAATTCATATCATCCTCACCCACTCTCAATGTGGTTGGTAACAAATGGGTATTTAGAATCAAAAGAAATGCTGCTAGAACGGTCTCTAGATACAAAGCTCGTCTAGTAGCAAAGGGTTTTACCCAACAGGAAGGAATCGATTTTTTCGATACTTTCAGCCCAGTTGTAAAGCCAACAACCATTAGAACAATTCTTTCTATAGCTGTGTCTAGAGGATGGATGCTATAGCAATTGGAGATCCAAAATGCATTTTTGAATGGCACCCTAGAAGAGCAAGTCTATATGACACAACCACAAGACTTTGTTGATCCTGCCCTGCCAGATCATATCTGTCATCTACAACGTGCTTTGTATGGACTCAAACAAGCACCACGGGCCTGGGCTTATAGGCTTGGTTCTTTTTTGGTAACACTAGGTTTCATCTCCTCCAAAGCAGATACATCATTGTATGTTCGACACAAGAACGGCCTACTCATATATATTATGGTCTACGTTGATGATATAATCATCACTAGTACAACTGCACAGGAAGTTCAAACTGTTACTCGTCAATTAGCAAATGAGTTTGCTATCAAAGATCTTAGCACTTTACACTAATTTCTTGGTATAGAGGCTACAAGATCCTCTTTAGGACTTTATCTGTCTCAAACCAGATATGCCCTAGATCTTCTGAAAAAGACGAATGTGGAAGCAGCAAAGCCTATGTCCTCACCAAGTTCCACCTCACATCTGTCTCGGACCTGTGGACAACCGTTTTCAGATCCAACTCTTTACAGGAGCACAGTAGGTGCCTTACAGTACTTAACCTTGACCAGACCAGACATAGCCTATTCGGTCAACAAGGTTTGTCATGCATTCCCCTACCACAGAGCACTGGGTTGCAGTCAAACGCATCTTGCGTTATATCAAGGACACACTGGATCTTGGTATTTATCTTTGTGTCTCCTCCTCCTTACAACTCAGTGCATATACAGATGTAGATGGGGCTGGTTGCTCAAATGATCATCGCTCAATAGGTGGTTACTGCACATATCAAGGCGATAACCTAGTCTATTGGAGTTCAAAGAAGCAACACACAGTTGCGAGGACCTCTACAGAATCTGAGTATAAAGCTTTGGCAAATGCCTCTGCCGAACTCATATGGGTACAACAGTTATTGGTAGATCTTGCGACAAATCCGTTATTTCATGCAAAGACCAAGCACATTGAGATAGACTACCATTTTGTTCGAGAACAAGTAGCTGCCCAAAAACTCTATGTTCGTTTTGTTCCAAGTCAAGATCAAATTGCAGATATAATGACCAAAGGCCTGCTACGACCATGGTTTAGTGCTCTACGTACCAAGCTCACTGTCATGGACCGACTGCTTCACTTAAGGGGGTGTATTAAGGATATAGAAGAGAAATCACCATCAACGGTCTGCATGTTGATCGAGTTAAGGCTTATCCCACACAAAGTGCTAATAGCTTATCCTGTTCTTATTTCTTCTCTTCATCTCCTTGTATGTAAGAGTTTGTGTTGCATTCAAACTCAACTCCTCTTTGTTGTTTGAAATTTAAATTCAAATGTAACATGTCAATCACATACAATATAAATACAACATCACCATAAGATTAAGAGTGTGGTGAACTCTTATCTTTAATATCTCCTGGGTCTATCGTATCTTATCTTCTATTGTTATCCTTTCATAGAAGTCACACTGGATTAAGCCAGATACTCCAACAAAATAGCGAAATAAACCCACCTTCGGCATGGCCATCAACAGGGGAAGAAAGCTCACTACACTGAAAAGAAAGAAGATAACAACACATCACAAGAAGCAAAATCTTGGACGCCTCTGAGAATCCATAAGTAATTCTGCTTGCATTTAGGGAGGCATGGGCACCATCGAGCTTGAGGTCTGTGATCGCGTAATTGATTTGGCTAGAAAGTCAACAAGAGGCTTTGCTTCTCTATAGCAGTGAGAAACTTTCCACTCAAATAGATGATAGAAACTACTAGAGATAAAGCCAATCTTGACAAACGAACCAAGGGACAACTTTCAATGATAACAGCAAAGTCACTGGAAAATACCATGGAAACTGTAGATTTCTTACCCGTAATTCCTCCAAGGCTGACTTAATTAACTGTGAATGTACCAGATGGAGTACATTCTTATGGATTACTAAGTTAATTAAAATTTATAGGTTTAATGTACATCCTATTATGATAATCCGCAATAAAAACCAGATCTAAAGTCAATTGGTTCATTGCCTTTTTGTCTTACATAACACCAGTTCATAGATTCTGCCAGAACTTTCGTGACAGTAATGCAAAATGCATAACAATACCTTCCCGAATAAAAAATGTCTCCTACCTGTCCAATATCAGCCTAGACCAACCGTTTGGGATTAGACTCCAACATTACAGACCCCTTACATGTGTCGCAAGTCTAGTGTATAGATTCTGCAAGAATCTACTGATGCAGGCCCACACCTGCATGCCAAACAGAGCCAAGATCAAGCTTCATCGGTTCATTCTTTGCCATCTGGATTTGACTTCAAGAAGATCTCATTTGAACGATCACAATTTGGACAGCATGGCAGTCCTAAGAAAATGGCAAGCAGCCCCTAACCGATTTCTATAGTTCACTAAAATCACATTCCTATATTTTAGGAATTAGAAATTCTATCTAAGACTTAAATTTTGGGGAGGATTTGATCATCATACCATGCGTGAGTTAGAGTGTTTTCTTCCTTCCTATATTTTAGGATTTGGAGAGCTGTTCAAGGAGTTGTGATTTTGAGAGGATTGGCTCATGTAATGGGTCAACTCTACATGAAGGCTTTGCCTTATTTCCGTCCTACATTTTAGGAAACTATGTGAAGGTTGGCATGTCCAAAAGAAGTTCTAAACGTGGGCAATCTTGAAGCAATTTTGCCTTCCTCTCCTTATTCCTACAAGATAGGAATTAAAGTTGACTTGCTCCACAAGAAGAATCTGCCACTTAGGAAGTGCTATGTGGGAATATTTTCTTATGCCTTCTTATTTTTTTTAATTTCAAGTATTTTAGGTAATTTGGGTTTTATTTTCTTGGCAATGTAATCTTAGAATTAGTCTCCTTTTTATATTCTTTAATCTTACCTGTAGATTTGAGTTTTGGGTTTCTATAAATTAGAGGAGCTTTGGTCAATGTAATTAGTGAAGACTGGATTAAATAAATTTTACTCTATTGAGTATTTTGAACCTTGAAGTGTTCACCCCGTAACCCTGGAAAGTTACATTGCATCCTCGAAGAGTTGCAATTTTCCCGTGTCCTTGAAGAGTCACGTCGAACCCATTATGATTTCTTTGTTCTTGTGTTCGTGTTGTTCTTCTTCACTCTCCCGATCCGTATCTTCCAACTAGGCTACATTATTTGGTATCAGAGCTTGGAGGAGAGCGAGAAGTTGTGATGATGCCTATGCATAGAGGTGATCGTCCAGCTCCCGTGGAGGAAGTCAACACAAGAGATGAAATTCAGACGACGATGAATGATGTTGCGGACGAACAAATCTTTGTTCAGGTTGATTTGGGTAAACCCCCAATTTTCGACGAGTACCAGGATGAGTACAACGATGAACATTGAGTTTTTGAAAGTCTTGAACCAGATTTTATTTTGAAAGCACAACAGTATTTCTACTCACATCACAACGATGTCACAACCCATGATTCCCTCTTGTTCAAGTGGTTTGACATCGATAGTACGTATGATGATCCGTATTTGAACTTTATTGCTTTCACACATTTACTTCGATTTTGAGGTATGAGCATCATTACCAAGCCATATTTGATTGTTTCATCTATTCGAGCCATGAACACATTAATTGCTATTGTCCTCAATTCTGAAGTTGCTATTGGAGATATCACCAATGCCTTTATTTGGTTTCCATTCGACCCCGGTGAATGGCGAGCATCACTGATCAGACCAAGAGTTCAAGGATGAACTCTTTTTCAACCTGGAGAGAATGATGCAGGCCCAAACCTGCATGCCAAACAGAGCCAAGATCAAGCTTCATCGGTTCAGACTAGACCACATAATCAAGGCCGCCGATTCACTCTTTGCCATCTGGATTTGACTTCAAGAAGATCTCATTTGAACGATCACAATTTGGACAGCATGGCAGTCCTAAGAAAATGGCAAGCAGCCCCTAACCGATTTCTATAGTTCACTAAAATCACATTCCGATATTTTAGGAATTAGAAATTCTATCTAAGACTTAAATTTTGGGGAGGATTTGATCATCATACCATGCGTGAGTTAGAGTGTTTTCTTCCTTCCTATATTTTAGGATTTGGAGAGCTATTCAAGGAGTTGTGATTTTGAGAGGATTGGCTCATGTAATGGGTCAACTCTACATGAAGGCTTTGCCTTATTTCCATCCTACATTTTAGGAAACTATGTGAAGGTTGGCATGTCCAAAAGAAGTTCTAAATGTGGGCAATCTTGAAGCAATTTTGCCTTCCTCTTATGCCTGGTTGGGAACATACATCATCCTTTGAATTGCACATTAGCCTACATTTAACTTTTATTATTTTTTGGAAGTCCGTTAATTTTTGGTTATAGAAGACATGTTCATAAGTGGAAGATTAGAGCAAGTTTGGTTCTGCTGTTCCCAAGTAGTTAGGATTAGGCTTCGTTTGGTTAACGAAGAAATGCTAGCCTCACAGGCCTTTGCATCAGCTATTCAACAAAGTGTGCCGTACTGATTGAGCAGCTGAGATGGTGTCACATGGTTACAATTTTGTAGGCTTAGCATTTCTTTTAGTTGATCAGGTTCTAAATTTTGGAATAGAGGAAAATTGACCCTCTCTGGTGCGCATGGGTTGGCAAGGGGCAGTCAGCATAGCAGTTCTCATAATATTAGCCACCGAAAGTTTCTTTTCCCCTTGCTGTCTACCTCCTGCTGGCTAGTCTTATGAATTAGTCTGGTCCCCAAAGGCACACAATTTTATGTCCTTCAATGAACATGCTTAAAGGATCATCTTGTACCTTTCCTTGTCCATCTCCTTACCAAACAATATATTGTCTACTATCTTTCCAATCTGTATCCAAGGTGATTGTGCAACATAAGCCTTTGTCCCATTCAACTTAATGGCTCCAAACACCTTCGGTATTTTCCCCAATAAGCATAAAAGTAGGCTTGACTTGCCTGACCCAACAGAACCACAAATAGCCACTCGCGTACATGGTATACTCGGAAATTAATATCTTTTAACGTGAGACTAGGGGAATAAAGGTCCCAAGAAAAATTCCCCTTGACTATCTCAACTACAACCTCAATGCTATCTCTTGGAAACCTATGTTCTATATCCGAATGAAGATCATCGAGATAGAGGAATGAAGCTATCCTATCAAGGGAAACTTTAGTCTGAACTACCATGGAGATTGTATTTGGGATATTATAAATGGGCCCTTTCAATATCTGAAATATTGCAGATAAAATCTTCCCCAACTCAAGCGGAATTCCCATAAGCATACAAAATCCAAAAGTAACCATGGATACAAACATGGGAGCAAATAAGTAGACAAAGGCAATCATAGTTGATGAATAAAGTAGTTTTTTTAACTATCTTGTTTCAAAGTTCCTTAAGTCAATTATTTTAGCTAAGAACTTCGTCTCCCAGCCTTGGAGCTTGAGAATCTTCATATTTCTCAAAGCTTTAGATGTCACCTTCATCCTTCGATCCTTTGAATCCATCAATTCCTTATGAAATTTCTTCTGTACTTGACTATCAACGGCCTTCTTGCGAGACTCCACGACCCCTCCTCTAACACCTTAAACTTGTTCTCCGCATTACTGAATTGGAAAATGAGAAAACCGCTCTCCAAAGTTTTGATGTCCAAATGCCTAGACAACCTCCACAGATTTGGAAGAGAGTTTTTACTATATTCAAAGGAGGGTCTCCGACCAACGAAAAACCCCACCACAGTTTTGTTCCACAAATGTAGTTCCTCGTTAACAACACTGGCTATGAAATGGACTATAGGCTTACCCACCTCTATGATCGGAGCCTCAAAGTGAAGGGGAATACCTTCCAGAGGCTTAGCCGCCGAACCAAAGAGAGAAGACCAAGCTTGAGGCACTCCCTAAGAAGGGGCAGTGCCTGCCAACTCTCTTTGCACACCCTCAAAACAAAACTCATCAGTAGGTGGATTTTCTATCGACCCACCCACTTCCGATGATCTTGTACAAGAGGAACCTCCCACCCCCGCGATGCACCAACACAAAGATTTTCATCCTCGCGCAGAACTCCTCCCCTAGCCTCCATGGGGATGCTGGGAAGGTCCACTATAGTTCCTCAAATGACACTACGTCCTGCCCGAACTTTCTTGGAATTTTCAGATATGTTGGAGCACTGATCACCGAAGTGAGAAGAATCCGTCAAGGAAAAGTTACCAGAGCTTGTTGACCTTACAAGGTGATTAATAGTAGATGTGCAAGTTTGACCCGGATTTATAGTGGCAAAACAATCATCTTGCACATTCTATTTGCAAGAACATTACCACCAATATTTTCATCTTTAGTTCTATAAGAGCATGATCATTCGGTTGTAATGGCATCTCCAACAATCAAGAACATGGAGAATGAGAATTTAACTTAATCAAGCCAAGAGAACTGGTCCTAGAAATTAAAGTGAGGAAAAAGGATGCCTCCATGAGATACTATAAAAGGGGTTGTTTTTTATTTCTTATCTGGCTAACCTTGCCTCCCTTTCCTAGTTTGCCTCAAAATGACACATAAACAGATTTTTTAGAAGGCATGAAGAAAATAATACGTAAGGGGAGTTAAAATAAAAAAAGAACGAAAAAAAATGAAACCTACAAATAAGATAACTAATTAACCTCTAATTAAATTGCCATTCTGGTTCCATGAATTGTGATCCTATTACCACACAACGTGAGGTCTCCATATAATATGTTCCCACTACTTGCTACCAAAGAAACAGAAATAAGGGAAACTAAACTAAAATTGACGGCATATAACAAGCAGCCCATCTCATATACCAAATAAAGTAGGGTTGAGAATGAGTTACAAGAGAACACTTTTTGGTTAGGCAACAGTACCAAATATGCATCCAACAGACCACATATCAATGCAAGTTGAGTAGTGGGTCGATCCCAAAAGCATCTCTGGCGTAACAATCTATCGACAACAGGAAAAGAGTGAATGGCTTCATAAAATTTAAGCCAAAAAATGTCAAATCTATGAAGAAGAGGAAATTTGTAAGTAGATTGAATATAATGGACAAGCCTGAATGACGGAAGAAGGGGCTTGGGATTGGGTCCCATGTAGTGATAATCGATCAACTTCTTCAAATCAGTTGCAAGATACTTGAAGATCAAGTGGAGAAGTAGCTTCTTGCTCTTTTTGACATGCTACGCAAAGCAAACTGCCATAAAAAGAACAAAACCATGAATAACTAGAGGTTGAATTGGCAGGAAACACAATTTCTTAGCAAACTGATGTCCTCCCTAGGGTTACGATGCCCGGAACCAGGAGTAGACATAGTGTATTCTGAGATTGCTCTTCCCTAGGGTTACGATGCCCAGAATCAGGAGTATACTGTCCATTATATACTGAGGAGATTAGTCCCTCCCAGGGTTATGATGCCTGGAACTAGGGGTAGACTATCCATTGTTCATTGATAGCGGTCATCCTCAGGGTTATGATGGTTGGAATCAAGAGTAGACCTTACGTTCATGGTAGTTATGACGACCTCATTTTCTACGTATGAGTGGTAGTTCACAATGATGATCAGACCAAATTAATTAAATGATTTGTTTTAAGAATTAAAAGATGTACTATATTTTCATTGAGCATGTTTTCAGTGTTATTTTCAAATGCCATGCATAATTACTTATTATGATAAAATGTATACTATGTTCAGATTCTATCATCCATGTTCTTGCATCATAATATGGTTGTATTCTTCTCACGGGCTAGTTGAGCTTACCCCTCAATATTTTATAGTTACAGAGTAGGATCATGTGGAGGGTCACTATGCGGAGTCCGTTAAGAAAGGTAGGGGAAAGTACTTTATAATTCCTAAGTAGTGGATCTTTGGTATAATAAAGCTTAGAGTTATTTCGTTTCTTTTTATGATCAGAGACATTTAGTGAGTTTCAATGTGATAGCAGATAGTCAGTAACATTAATGTAATTTGAAGGATAGGATGGGATGTAATGCTTTATGATGATACAAGTTGTATGATGACTTAAGTACAAGGTTTTTTTAGACTATGGTCATGTGAATGAAGTTCTTCTTAGATTCAATCATTGACAGAATTACTTAGAATGAATAGCTTCCATTGTGCATTGAGGTGATCTATGCTTAGTTTCCGATGCAATTCAATGATATGTGAGTGATTAATTATCCGTTGTGAATGATGTAAGTGTAAGTGAGATGGAATACCAGTCGTTATCACATGGCGGCCCGCGAGGGCCAGCACCCATATCTCACGCGGATTTGGGGGCGCTACAATATGGTATCAGAGCACTTTTTTGAAGATTTAAAATTATAAAGGTTTGAGGATGGAGATCTAAAAGTGTAAAAAATAGTGAATGGAAATAGGGTATGTGACCTAGAGTCTATGGTATCAAAGTAGGGTTCAGTGATGGGATGAGAGTATTGAGGATGGTTTACAATATGATATGGAACTTAGGAATCAAGAATAAATGTCTAAGGGCCTAGGTCTTTTGACTTATGATTATGTATAGAACAAAACAAAATGACATAGAACATAACATGACAAAATGGAATAGTCAACAGAATAATGCATGTACATTAGAGATTGAAGCACTTATATAAGGTTATTTACCTTGAACCCTCAAAATAAATGCATAAGCTATTATACCGTAGGGATTTTCCAAGATTAATTGAACTGAACTGAACATAAAGAAGGAATGTCATGAGAAATTGATATTACTAGTATATTATACAAGAACGGATGACTTAATGACAAAATAGCATAGAGCAACACAGAGATGATAAAGAGACATGAATTATTGAATATTTCTTCTTATAAATTTATTTTATTTTTTAATTATGGACAGAGAGATGGCACCTCGGTTTAGAGGAGGAGTACACAGGACTATTCCCATGGAAGATGTCCCTCAATAGGATACTATGCCGACTCATCAGGTCGTCGACGTGGTAGAGGGTGAGGAGGTTCCACCCCAATAGCAGACATAGTTCATTGCACCTGATGGAAGTGCCCACCTCCCCAACACCATACAGAGGGTGTGTCGTCGGGTGGTAGCGCTCCACCCCAGATACCTAGAGAGGGAGACACGTTACCGCCTCCTCCACCTATAGCTGCATGGGCGCAAAATGATGTCATGACTACGATTGGCACTCTTGTTGGTGCCATCCACAAACAGTCAGCACTAGTAGGGGCCGATCATCATGTTCCTCATACCCAAGGGACTGAGACCACCAGGGTTCTAGGGCAATTTAAGAGGCTTGGGCCTTCTGAGTTCACAGGGGTCGGAACAGATCCTCTCCGGCCGCCGACCTAAATCCATGAGATTGAGAGGATCCTCAAGTTCTTGTAGATTACTAACCCAGAAAAGGTGGCTTATGCCACTCTTATGCTGAGACGCGGGGTGGCTTACTGGTGGAAATCTACCCGCCGTACACTGGAGACAGGACCACGACCGTTGACTTGGGCCAATTTCACTGAGGCTTTCCTAGACCAGTATTTCCCCATCAGCCTTAGATAGAAGATGGAGGTCGAGTTCCTTCAACTGACTTAGGGTTCCCGGTCCTTGTCAGAGTATATCGAGCGATTTGAGGAACTAGACATGTTTGCTCACCATATAGTGGACACTGATGAACACAAAGCACGACAGTTTGAGCGGGGGTTGTAGCCCTTCATCAGGGCCAGTGTTAGCATTTTATATTTGGGTACCTATGCAGAGGTGCTTGAATGTGCTAGGATGTTCGATGGCTGTGGTACCAGGCCACTTCATGAAAAGACTCAGGGGAAACGCCCTCATGTGCCTGATACACAACTCACCACCCCCCAAAAACAGCAGCGGTCCCAGGACCAACGTCAATCGTTTTCCAGTCCTTGCACCAAGTGTGGGAGGCCACACCGAGGCACAGGTTTGGCTGGAACCAACACATGTACAAATGTGGAGCATCAGGACACATCATGATCGCCAGACCTACCAGGGGCGACAGACCCAATAGTATCAGACACATCAGGATCGCCAAACCTACTAGGGGCGACAGACTCAACAACCCAGTGAGAGTACACCTGGATCACAGAGGGTGCAAGGATCACACAGTGTGAGTGGTAGTTCACAATGATGCCTGGAATCAGGAGTAGACCTTATGTTCATGGTAGTTACGACGACCTCACTTTCTACGTATGAGTGGTAGTTCACAATGATGACTAGACCAAATTAATTAAATGATTTGTTTTAAGAATTAAAAGATATACTATATTTTCATTGAGCATGTTTTCAGTGTTATTTTCAAATGCCATGCATACTTACTTATCTATGATCAAATGTATACTATGTTCAGATTCTATCATCCATGTTTCTTGTATCATAATATGATTGTATTCTTCTCACAGGTTAGTTGAGCTCACCCCTCAATAATTTACAATTAGAGAGCAGGATCATGTGGAGTGTCACTGTGCAGAGTGTGTTAAGAAAGCTAGGGGAAAATACTTGATAATTCTTGAGTAGTGGATCTTTGGTATAATAATGCTTAGAGTTATTTCTTTTCTTTTTATGATTAGAGACTTTCAGTGAGCTTCAATGTGATAGTAGATAGTCAGTAACATTAATGTAATTTGAAGAATAGGATGGGATGTAATCCTTTATGATGATACAAGGTGTATGATGACTTAAGTACGAGGTTTTTTTAGACTATGGTCATGTGAATGAAGTTCCTCTTAGATTCAATCATTGACAAAATTACTTAGAATGAATAGCTTCAATTCTGTTGTGCATTGAGGTGATCTATGCTTAGTTTTCGCTGCAATTTAATGATATGTGGCTGATTAATTATCCACTGTGAATGATGTAAGTGTAAGTGAGATGGAAGACCAGCCGTTATCACATGGCGGCCCATGAGGGCCAGCAACCATATCTCACCCGGATTTGGAGGCGCTACACACACACACACACTCTCTCTCTCTCTCTCTCTCTCTGGATAGTTGAATAATATAGGGAACATTCAAAGCAAAAAAGTCAACTTTGCCTAATGTATAATATATATTAATTTTATCCCACCTGATGATTCATCGAGTGCGAAGAAATCGATGACCAGGGCTGACGAAACGCTACTACTTTCGTCCTGTATGAAAATAGAGTAAATATAAACATGAGTAACAGATCCAAAATCATGTTTCATTCTCATAAATTTCATTAAGAAAGAGAAAATTTGTTTGGATAAAAATACAAACCCTAATTTGGATGTAGAGAATAGAGAACATAATAATTTTTATGGTGTGAATTTTTACCTGATTGGCATTTGTTCTTTGCAACGACGGAAGCAGGGATGGACCATTATGTGTGTATGTGTAAGAGAAAGAGAGAGAGCGAGAGAGAGAGAGAGAGTGAGAAGAAGGGAGTCATGGATGTTAGAGAGAGATCAATGCAGGGAGAACAATGAAGGCATTTCATCCTTTGTGGTTCTCTAAGATTTAGAAAAAAACAGTGAATAACCTCTTCCAATTATAGAAATCTAGAAGATTTCAGTTCAACTTCAGTTCAAGCAGTGAACCACAAAAGATGAAATGCCACCAATGATCAATGAAGGTTCTCTAAGATTTAGAAAAAAAAAATAGTGAATAAGAGGCTTTGAGACGTGAGAAGTATTGAGATTGGGAGAGAGGAGATTAGGGAGAGGGAGAAGGTTTAGGATTGGGGGGAGAGAGAGGTTCGATTTTTTTATTGAGAGGAGATCATGGAGAGGGAGAGGGTTTAGGTTTGAGAGAGAGAGAGAGGGGCTTAATTTTTTTAGATCTCGATGAAAAAAATGGTATACTATATTATTATTTTGTTTAAAATTAAAAAAAAAAAAACTCGATGAAAAAATGGTATACTATATTATTATTTTGTTTAAAATATAAAAAACAAAATTGAGAAAGGGTACCTAGAATATCGATAAAAGATGAGAAAACTAATAGAAAGAAAATAAGGAATGGAAAGTATTTAAGTTAAAAAGAAGGATAAATTGTCAAATGAAAGTTTTCCACTAAGCATGAGTTCATGCACTATGATAGTATGATAGCATGATATATATAATATCTTGTAGTTTCTCTGCTGTAACTTCCATATATTTCTTGTAACGTCTTGTAATTTCTCTTTTGTAACATCCATATATTTCTTGCAAAGTTTTGCGGTCTCTCTTCTGTACCTTCCATATATATAATCTTATAGTCTCTCTTCTGTAACTTCCATATATTTCTTGTAACGTTTTGTAGTCTCTCTTCTGTAACTTCCATATATATAATCTTATAATGTCTTGTATTCTCACTTTTGTAACTTCCATATATTTCTTGTAACGTCTTTTACTCTCTTCTGTAACTTCCATATATTTCTTGTAACTTCTTTAGTCTCTCTTCTGTAACTTCCATATATTTCTTGTAATGTCTTTAGTCTCTCTTCTGTAACTTCCATATATTTCTTGTAACGTCTTATAGTCTCTCTACATATATATGGGTATAGCATTTAGACCTCTCCAATTCTGACATCTCACTCAACACTCTATAGAATCATGGTTGCATCTTTTAGTTCCTGTTCACCCATACCTGCTCTAGTCATAGTCTTCTCTATTTACCTATCCACATTTGCCGTAGTTGAAGCTGGTGATAATGGTGGTTTCAGTGTCAATATTATCCACCGGGATTCAATTCTCTCTCCATTCTATGACCCATCGGTGACTCATTTTGAGCGTTTGCAGAATGCGATTCACCGATCAATGTCCCGTGCCAATAGATTAAAACAGTCCGCAATCTCCCCATTAGAAGTTTCGTCGCAGGTTGTACCTGATAATAATGGTTCTTATCTCATGAAAATGTCATTTGGTACTCCTCCAATGGAGATGTTCGCAATTGCTGATACAGGTAGTGATCTTATTTGGATTCAATGCAAGCCTTGCGAAAAATGTTACAAGCAAAAAGCTCCTCTATTTGATCCTAACAAGTCATCAACCTATCGAAACTTATCTTGCAAATCAAAAGAATGTGATCTGCTAGATAGTGGACATAGAACATGTGCACCTAAAACTAATGATTGGGGGTACAGCAATTTTTATGGGGGCAGATCATCCACTAGAGGGTTTCTTGCTATTGAGACATTCACATTGGGTTCCACTAGTGGCAGTTCAGTCGCCTTACCAGAGAAAATCTTTGGCTGTGGACACAACAACGAGGGCACCTTCGATGAGCGAGAAAGTGGTCTAGTTGGCCTTGGAGGGGGTCCGCTATCACTGATTTCGCAACTGAAATCATCTATTGGTGGCAAGTTCTCCTACTGCTTGGTCCCTTTTGAGAAGGAAAATGTGACAAGCAAATTGAATTTCGGTAGTGAAGCTGTCGTTTTGGGTGACGATGTCGTCCCCACTCCTTTAGTGATAAAGGATCCGGTTACATTCTATTATGTGACCCTCGAAGGAATTAGTGTCGGAAATAAGAGATTGACTTACAAGAGTTCATCGAATGTTGCTGCTGAGAAGGGAAACATCATCCTTGATTCAGGTACAACATTAACATATGTCCCATCTGATTTCTACCAAAATCTTGAATCAGAAGTGAAGAAATTGATTCATGGTAAAAGTTTTGGATACCCTTTACCCTTGTGCTACAATGCTAGTACTGATGTCAATGTTTCAATCACTGCCCATTTTTCCGGTGCCGATGTCAAGTTGAAACCCCAGAATACTTTTTTTCGGTTATCTAAAAAAGTTTTATGCTTTGCCTTTATCCCTCATGTTGAAGATGATATGGGTATCTTTGGAAACATAGCCCAAATGGATTTCCTTGTTGGCTATGATCTGGAAAAAAGGAAGGTCTATTTCAAGCCAGCTGATTGCTCCAAGCATTAGTATCATGTGTGTTTTGAACTATTTGTTTATAATAACGATAATCTCAATATTTTCTGCTTTTGCATCTTTACTATCTATATATATATATATTTTACTAAAGGGTCACCAAAGACATATTAAGAAAAAAAGTTGAATACAAATGTTTAACGTCCAGGCATATCTAGACGAATACAAAGAGACGAAGAAGGGAGAGCTGACCCACTATAAAAATCAGTAACGAAGCCGACCAAGGATATCATCCATTAAAGTATTCATCATAGTGCTAGGAAAATCCAAAACCTGAGGAGAAAACTCACCCATCTTCGTCTTGATTTTGCTAGATAGCCTGCAACTGGATTCACTTCCCTATAACAATGAGATCTTTTCCATAGAATGTGATCCAAGTAGGGAAGAAGGACATTCCATTCTTGCCTAATAAACTAGAGAACCGCTCTAGAATGCATAGCACAAACAACAATCACCGAATCACATTCAATCCAGAGCTTTGTCACATCAAGGTCTTTAGCCCTTATAATGCCTGGATTAATGCTTCAAATTCCTTCACATAGTTTGTCTTGACACCAAGGAAGAAGATAAAGGCTAAAAGGGGTGAACCCAAATTGTTTCGGAAGAATACCACCCACAACCACTCTACCTGGGTTACCAAGGGAGCAGCCATCCACATTTAATTTCACCCAGTTCAACAAAGGTTTACAAAAAAAAGCCTCCCTAATTACCTGGGACTGCCTCGGGATAATAGGCATCCTCAGACTACTGGCACAAGTGAAGTCAGTAATATTTCTCACCGGGAATTTAAAGAGGGGAGCCAGCTCTCTAATGCTTCTTCGGACCACTTTGTAGGTGCCAAGGGCATCTTTCAATTTACCTTCAAATCTTCTGCAGATCCTTTCTGTCTATATAGAGTATGGTATTAAAATCGCACCAGGCTTCCAGGCCTCCTCCAAACCCACCAACTTCAATTTCCTCTTCCTCCACATAACCAACTCCTCATAAGAAGAGTGGGAAGGCCACTGCAAGCCAAATAAAACAAGGTACATATTCCAAATATGCCAAGAATATTCTCACTCCAAAAATAAATGTGATAAGGATACCGAAGCATTATAACATAAATTACATCTAGAGAAGAAAATTGAACCCTAAACGAATTAACATCTCATGAACCGAAATTTTATATAAGTCAACCTCCACACAAAAGTAGGGTGTTTAGGAAGAAAAAACTTACCCCAAATAATAGAAAGCCAAGGCACCTCAGATTTCTCCTTTGAATCTCCTCCCAAGCAAACTTAACCGAGATTTTGTCAGCTTCCAAAAGTAAAGATCTTCCAAGGTCGAAGAGGAAATAGCTTTTGAATTAGCTATCCAAAAAATATCATTTAGGAATCTTGAAGATACGTGAGGGAATGCCCATGTCGAGTTCACAATAAAATCAGCCACCTTTATAGACTTCTCTTGAAATAAACCCATTCCTAGGCTTGATGCCTCTGCAATAGACTCATTACACAACCAGTGATCCTTCCAAAATTTTATCGAGGAGCCATTCCCAATGACCCATCTTCTATTTTTATGAACAAGATCCCAAACCTTCTTGATGTTAAGCCAGATAAGAGAGGGTTTATAAATCCTTAGAGTGCCATCCATATTTACAAATCTGGCTCTTAAAATGATTTACAGGGGAGTCATCATGTTTTATAGGCCAAGCTTGTTTGCAAAGAAGAGACATGTTAACATCACAAAGTCTTTGAATACCCAAACCTTCTTCTGCCTTGGGGTGACACATCACGTCCCCACTACAACAAAATGCACTTGCAGCTACGGGTAGTTAACTACGGTTTTTGGGAACCGCAGCTATAAATGTCCTATAACTGTGGTTTCTTCATACGCAGTAATATGAGATACTTATTGCTGCGGTATTTAAAAACCGCAGTAACAGTGGACCTTGTAACTACGGAAACAAAATCATAATTAAAAATCACAGTAATATGAGATACTTATTGCTACGGTATTTAAAACTGCAGTATCAAGTGGACCCCATAACTGCGGAAACAAAATCGTAGTTAAAAACCACAATAATATGGGATACTCATTGTTGTGGTATTTACAACTACAGTAATAGAGGATCCTATAACTATGGAAATAAAACTGCAGTTAAAAATCACAGTAATATGAGATACTTATTGCTGCAGTATTTATAATCATAGTAACAAGTGGACCCTGTAACTGTGGATACAAAACCACAGTTAAAAATCATAGTAATATGGAATAATCATTGTTGCGGTATTTACAACCGCAGTAATAAATGACCCTATAACTATGGAAACAAAACTGCAGTTAAAAATCATCGTAATATGAGATACTTATTACTGCTGTATTTAAAATCACAGTAACACAAGAAACAAAACACTTTTTTCTGAAACTTGAACACTTTTTGGAAAATGAAAAGGATGAAAATTAGGTTGAATCAAAATAGGGGAGTGGTCTAAAAACATTTTGGTTAAGTGAAGAGTATCTGGTTTACCAAATGAGAAAGCTCATTCATGATTAATGAAAACTCAATTTAGGGGAAAACAAAATCAGTATTCAATATCCCAAAACCAAAACCTCGATTTCATTTACCTTCACCCATCGGCCATTGCCCCTTTTTCTTTGGATTTAGGCTTCAAACCCTAATCTAATTTGTTCTTCCTTTGTGCCGATAGTGGTTGTAGCAGCAAGTGTCCTATGTAGTGGCGAGTGCCCTGTGCAGTCTTCAATGGATTGCAACAGCCTGATTCTCTCTCTCTCTCTCGTTTTGTCTTTCATACTCCAAGTCATTCCTAAATTATCCTCCAAGATTTAGAGAGTACCAAATCATCCCAGTCGACTCTGCTTCTGCTCAGCAAGCCCTACTTTTTGTGCTTGTTATCTGTATCTATGACTATATACCGTAGTTAATAGGTATGTGTATAATATGCTATTATAAAGGTGCACGTACATACATATTATTCAAAAACTTTTTGTTTTATAATTAAAAAAAGAGAGAAATAACCTTGTCTGGTTGTGTGGCCACATGGTTTTAATGCACAATATCGGATCAGGTATCGGTCACCTTCAAAATCAATACAGTATCACCATATTAGGCAAGTTTACCCTTGATTTTCCTTAAAAATAGATTTTTTTTAAATATCTTACCCCTGTTCTGTACCGTTTCACGGATACGGTATCGGCTACGTATCAATAGCAATTACCTTCAAAACCAGTCGTAATGGGGGATCTGATACTGATATCTAAAACCACCCACTATGCTAATGCTAGGCTAGGGGGAGTGTGCATTAAACAAGTATAATACATTTTCTTTTTTATTTCTACCATAATAGTTCTTATTTTTTAGGCAGAGGTATCATTTTCTCATTCCTGGTTTTTTTCCCTTTTCCTCCCTCTTTTTTATCTTTTACTCTAGCTTTTACCCTAGTTCTCCATCTCTTCTTCCCTATACGAAACCCTAGTCCCCATCTATCTCTCTCCCCCTTTTTTTTTCCTTATTTCTCAAACCCTCACTCCCCTTGATGGATCTCCATGGAAGCTCCACCTGGGAAGGCGAAGACGATGGTGAGTTTGCATGTTTGAGGGCTTCAATTAGGACATCAGTACCATTACGAGGTTCATCGGGTGAGAATTAGGAGATGAAGGAAGATGGGGTTGTGGTAGTGGTGGCGACAGCGATGGTGGTGGGTTTTGGTTTGGGGTTTGAGAGGATGATGATAATGCCAAGCAGACGACGAAGAGAGGGTTTAGGGAAGTTTGTGGAGAAGGGGACACCCGATGAAGATGAGATATTCATTGATTACATCAATGAGAAATGAACATGGAAGCTGCAGATCTCTTCCTAAGCTTGCAGGTTAGCAAATTTTGTTTTTGTTGAGAATAATGTATTTTTCATGTACTATCATGATTACTCTAGAATAAGCTAGAGTTATGTAGGTCTTTATTGTTAACCCTATATGGTGCCTAGAGAACTCTAGACATAGTCTAGAATACACTATGAAAAGTCAAGAGAAATCTAACAATGTCGGTTTAGGTTGTAGACGGTGGAGGTGTCGGCTCTAAATAGCCATCTCTTCACCCATTTGAAACATGCAAGGGGTTTGACAAGAAAGCCTAGTCTCCTAGGTCCAATACTAGCTCCAATATCCTACTCAAAAATTGTAAAGTTCTATTCCTACAATAGTGTTTCTATCATACAATCCCTTCACCGAATTGTCTATTACATTTTCCAACTATTCTCCATTTAAAACCTCTCTCCATTTTCTAACCCTTTAATGTCTATTATAAATTTCCTTTCACTTCTCCCCCTCTTCTTCTATCAGTGGTATCAGAGCCGTGATGATCATTGTCTTTGGGCATTCGGTTCACCATGGCTAATTCTACCCACTCGCTTGTCTCCGTTCTAATCTTTGCCGGTGAAAACTATGATATCTGGAGCATCAAGATGATGACATATTTTTTGTCCCAAGACTTATGGGACATTGTAAATAATGGTTTTTCTACACCAGAAGCTACCTCCACTCCGTCCACTACACAGCAGGAGCAACTAAAGAAGAATATGCAGAACGATGCCAAGGCACTTTACATCCTCCAACAGGCAGTAGCTAACACAATATTTTTAAGAATTATAGGAGCTACAACGGCGAAGGATGCATGGAATACTCTAAAGGAGGAGTTTTAAGGCAATGCAAAGGTACGGACTGTTAAACTGCAAACTCTAAAAAGAGACTTAGAAAATATCAAAATGAAGGATTCTGAGACCGCTAAAGATTACTACTTCAGAGCAAAGGAGATAGTAAATCAAATGAGAGCCTATGGTGAAGACATCACAGACAAAAAGGTCGTAGAAAAAAATAATAATCAGCCTTACTGATAAATACGACCAAATAGTCACTTCCATTGAAGAGTCCAAAGATATATCAACTCTTTCAGCGACAGAATTGATGGGCACTCTAGAAGCTTATGAACAAAGGCTGAGTAGGCGAGAGGAAAGCTCAATTGAAAGTGCATTTCAGTCTAAGCTCAATATAGGGTCTTAGAAATTCAAAGAAGGGGGTAGAAAATCAAGAGAAAATTATAGAGGAGTAGATAAAACCAAGAACTGGGAAAATCAAGGTGAAAAAAAAAAAAGAAGAAAAATTATCCACCATGTGGTATATGCAAGAAGACAAACCACTTGGAAAAGGATTGTTGGCATCGTGGGAAGCCAAAACTACAATGCTGAAATTGCAAGAAGTTCGGGCACGTGGAGAAGGCATATCGCTTCAAAGAAGGTCATCATGCCAACTATTCAGAAGAAGATAGAGAAGATCAACAACTTTTCTACGCATGCCAAGCAGCAATCGAAGAGAAGAACAACACTTGGTATGTCGACAGCGCTTACAGGAATCATATGACCGAGGACGAGAGTATCTTCCGCAACATAGATACATCTATAAAATCTTAAGTCAGATTGGGAAACGGCGCATTAGTGGAAGCGAAAGGCAAAGGTATGATCGCCATCTAAACAAAGAAAGGCACTAAATATAGTAGTGATGTTCTACTAGTTCCCAGTTTGGAGCATAATTGACTGAGTGTCCGACAAATGATCGAGAATGGATACTCCCTTCATTTTGTCGGAGACTTTTGCTTAGTATATCACAAGAAAAATAAAAATCATGTGATAATCAAAGTGAAGATGGAGAATAGAAATTTTTCCATCCACTGGCAGAAAGTTAGAGATACAGCTATGAGAGCAAAAATTGAAGACTCATGGTTGTGGCATCGAAGGTTCGTTCATTTCAAATTCCAAGGTTTACAAATCCTCCGCCAAAAGAATATGATGAGAGATTTGCCATCTATCAAGGAAATTGATGACGTCCATGAAGGATGTCTACAAGGCAAGCAACATCGACAACCATTTCCTTCAGGAAAGGCATGGAGAGCTAAAACACCATTGGAGTTGGTGCATACAGACATTTGCGGACCTATGAGGACTCCGTCACTCAATCAAAGCAGGTATTTCATCCTCTTCATAGATGACTACTCAAGAATGACATGGGTATATTTTCTTCATGAGAGAAGAGAAGTATTCAAAGTCTTCTATAGATTCAAGAACCGGGTTGAAAAACAAAGTGGCCACTACATCAAAACTCTAAGAAGCGACAGAGGAAAAGAATATACTTCCAAGGAATTTGAAAAATTCTTGGAAGATGAAGGAGTTGAGCACCAATTGATGGTGGGATATGCTCCGGAACAAAACGGAGTTTCAAAAAGGAAGAATAGAAATGTAATGGAGATGGCAAGAACGATGTTGAAGGAGAAAGATCTACCCAATGCATTCTGGGCAGAAGCAGTATCCATAGCAATCTACTTACTAAATAGATGCCCAACAAAGGCTGTACAAAACAAGACTCCTATAGAGGCATGGAGCGACCAGAAACCGTCGGCACGACATCTCAAAGTATTCGGGTGCGTATGCTATGCACATATTCCAGCAGTGAAAAGGCATTAGCTAGACGAGAAGACTAAGAAAGGCATATTCTTGGGATATAGTACTCAGTCAAAACACTATGGCATATACAATCTAAGGACCAAGAAGCTCGTGATCAGTCGAGATGTCAAGTTCGATGAGAATGCCGCGCGGAACTAGGAAAAAGGAAAAGTAAAAAAAAGGTACATCATGATGCCCAAGATACCACAAAAGATTTCATCACAGAATCATGTGGTGGAAGCAGATACAGAAGGTACGCCTATAAAAGCTTCAACTACATCACCAACATCATCATGCCAGGTCTCACCATCTAGGCAAGATGTATTCTCTCCAGAATCGCAACCTAATACAGTAAGGTCAGTTCTTGAGCCAGAAAGCTTCGAAACTACGGTAAAGCATAATGAATGGATAAAAGCAATGGAAGAAGAGATAAAACTGATAGAAAAAAATAAGACGTGGGAACTTGTAGAGTGTCCCCAAGATAAAGAAGTCATTGGAGTTAAGTGGGTCTACAAGACAAAGCTTAACTAGGAAGGATCAATACAAAAACACATGGCGAGATTAGTAGTCAAGGGCTACTCTCAATAGCCAGGGATCGACTATACTGAAACTTTCGCACCAGTAGCATGGCTTGACTCAATAAGAGCGCTTGTGGCATTAGCAGCTCAGAAAAATTGGAAACTTTATCAACTCGATGTGAAGTCAGCATTCCTGAATGGTGTGCCGGAAGAAGAAATTTATGTGGAGCAACCACAAGGGTTTGTAAAGCAAGGTGAAGAACGAAAAGTTCTAAGATTGAATAAAGCCTTGTATGGGCTAAAGCAAGCACCACAAGTGTGGTACAGCCGCATTGATGGATACTTCACTGATTCGGGATTCAGGAGGTGTAAGAGTGGACCAACATTCTACATCAAAACCCAAGGTAACCTCGATACCCTTATTGTCTCCCTATATGTGGATGATCTCATCTATTGTGTCTTTACCGAGAATTAGGGGAAAAATGTCCTCGGATAGGGAAGCAATAAGTAAGCTACGGATTATGGCATCCTAGCAACGCCAGGCAGCAACAGCGGTAGCCTTAGTAGGGCATGGTTTGGAGCCGTCGAGATAGCCAAAGAGATTTTGGGCCAGCAGAAATGGCTCAACCTGGGTTCTCCAGAACAGGTAGGTGGTGGATGAAAATTTGATAGAGATATAGGCTCTGTATGGTAATGCTTCTGTTTTTTTTTAGTGTTTTTGGATCCAGCACACTTTTATGCATTTCTATGTTTTTTGAGCGTTTCTGGGTCTTGAAATGCTGTATGGTAACCCTAAAAAAAAAAACGTTTCTGAAGTATAGCAGAAACAGAAATCTGTATGTATGGGTCGCACTTAAAAGAATCGATTCTATTGTTTACCAAAAATTACGTAATTGCCACCTACACCATGGCTTTTATACTTGTGGGTTTTTAAGGAAAAAAGAAAACAAACAGCCTTCTTTCTTGCAGCTAGCAAATATGATTGCCTCATATCTCCACTGACAATCACCCCTCCCTGAGTTAATTGACCCCCCTGCAATGCAACCATGAGATCAGTATTCTGCTCAACTTACCACAATGAAGAACACAAAATGAACACTTGGATTCATTGGCCTCCAAATCCCAAGCCTCACCCAATCGATCAGTATTTTGCTCACCTAAGCAAACATTGTATGATACTCATGATTTCTTAACTGACTACACTATGAACAGCTGAATAAAAAAGGTCTTGGTGGATTCGAACCACCATCCCCTTGAAACATGCTTGAGACATGCTCATGTTCTAAGTGCTCTACCAATTTGAGCTAAAGACCCAAGAAGTAAAGTTTGAAATTTACAAGTAACCATGAGACCATGCCACAAACAATACTTTAATGATAATACCCAATGGGGACCTTGCCACAACCCTTCCTAATGTTCTCACATGTGTTGAACAAAACAAGAGATCATGTAACAAAACAAGAAAAAAAAATTGAAGAGGAAGATCAAAATCAATTGTTTCTTCATTAGGTAACAAGTTAAAAGGCTCCCACACTGAGAATATATCAATAACTATTCAAAAAAGAAACCAAAACCAGAAATGACATCAATGAGATAATTTTCTCCATAGAATAATTAGAATTATTTTCACCTTCCCATAATGATTTGATAAAAAATGAACTATGTGAAACTATGAATTATTTGATAAAAAACCACAGATAAATAACAGTTTATGCACTTAAATAGATGCATGTAGCAGGCATTAGCTGAACTACCAATGACATGATGATCAGTAGGAAATTCGTTCCATATATTATCGAGTCTTCCCCAGATTTAATCCAACTCAAGCATACAAGTAAGGTATTGATATATTCCTTGAGCTCAAGGGTTCACTAGTCCCTAAGATGCATGATCTATAAAGGATCTAACCTAATTTACTATCCTCCTTGAACCCAAATACCTAAACACACCCAGCAAAACCAAATGACCTAAGTGTCCTCTTAAACTCAATTTTTGTCCTTTCCTAACCACACCTAGTGCATACCCATGTGGGCATATGGTACATTTCTTCCATTCTTCAAGAGGACATTGTCCTCTTAAACTCATTTTTCTCTCATCATAACAAGTAGAAATTCTGATTTAGATATAAACCAAGGCAAAAGGGTAGAGAAGCTAAACACCAGCATCTTTTATTTATGTATGCCTGAAAATATTGGAGAGCCTGGCCTTTTGCATTATTAGGGATGACAAAACAATGGAAATGATTGTCAAAAGAATCCCATCAAACGAAACAAATCATTTCATTACTAGCAAAAACAAATAGAAAGGTTTAATTTTGCATATATTGAGATGAACTGAGAGTTGAAATCATAGAAAAGATCAAACTATATGAAACTAGAGAGAGAGAGAGAGAGAGAGAGAGAGAGAGATTGATTAAAAGCTACCTAGTGAATTGCCTTCCCCCATCTCAAAAGAGGATTCTGAGAAGAACAATATTGGAATGTTAGAGAGAGACCATGTTCCTTACCTTTGATTAAAAGCTACCTAGTGAATTGCCTTCCCCCATCTCAATAGAGGATTCTGAGAAGAACAATATTGGAATGTTCTTCACAGATGATTGTTATGAAAGAAGGAGATAAGAGAAATGGAAAGGTAGGGTTAGGGGAGTTCAAATCTAGACTTCTCAAAAACGCAGAAATTCCATGGTTTGGAGAATGAATGCATCCCCATTCAGATAAGTTATAAACCAACAATATCAATTATGAAGGTTTAAAAACTGAGAAACCACAAACTTGGAGTTCAAGATTGAACCACAATAATATAAAGAAACAGAACAATAGAAATTAGTAAAAGTATTTAGAACCAAAGAACTACTACAAGGATTTAACAGAAATTTCTTCAACAACTGAAACCAAAGAATCTAAACTAATCCTTAGACACATCATCTTTCCTGTACTTATAATTAGGAAATTAAAAAATGAAAACATAAAAAGATATGAAGAATAATCTTACCTTCGTATGTCTTCAAAAGAGAAGTAGGATGGATTTATGAGATTAGAGAAATCTCGGGAACTCTAGAAATTCGTTTCTGCAAAAGGAATATAGATCCAGGTTATAACACTGGTTAGAAGAAGAAGAAGAAATGATAGAAAACAGCAGCAAAAGAAGAAGAAAAGGAAGGAAAAGAAGAGGAAGAAGAAGAAAACGAAGGAAAAAGAAGAGGAAGAAGACGAACAGGGCTTACCTGAGTTGGAGAAGACGATGTTCAGCAGAATCTTAAACCAGAATCTTGAACGTTCGATCGTGGTTTCAAACCCTCACTGCAGACGTTGTTCAGGAAAAAGAAGATGTCTTCTTAAGCGTTTTTTACTGTTGAAGAACACGCTGCAACCAAAATCTTGAAGGTTCGATCGTGGTTTCAATCCCTCACTGCCTTGAAGAAGATGCTACAACCAGAAGCTTGAAGGATCGATCGTGGTTTCAATCCCTCACTGCCTTGAAGAAGATGATGCAACTAGAGAAGCTTGAAGGTTCGATCATGGTTTCAATCTCTCGCTGCCTTTGATCGCAGAGTACCTTCCAAGAAGAAGGCGATAATTTTAGGGTAATTTTGATGGGTTTTATGTTTTGTAAGGAAAATATCACAAATACCCCTTGTAACTAAAGACGGGTGTTGTTTCTTCGACTTTTCAAAGAAGTGTTTTTATCAAGTGATAATTGGTGTTTTTCAAATGGGGCTCTAAAGTGTGCCCAATCACCGGTTCGTTTCAAAAAAAAAAATAAATCAAACCGGACATACCATTCAGTTTTAAGTGTGTTTCTATTCCAAAAAAACGAAAAAACACCAAAAACACTAAAAAAGAACATTACCATACAGAGCCATAGTGATTGGCATGAGGATAGGGGCTCCCAGGGTATGTCGTAGATGGGAGAGGGTTGATGATCTCATGGCCGTCAGCCATTGGAGAAGGAGAAGAAGAAGAAGGAGAAACAAAGGAGGAGAGATAGGTCCAGGAACTCTAACTCGTTGGAGAAGAGGCAAATGATACCATCTTAGAGTTATAATTCTGTTGTGTATTGTTCATTAATAGCAGTGCATGTATATATATATACAAGAGATAGGATATGAAAACCCTAGGTATAGAGATAAGAAACGGATCCTATACAAGAGATCTAGATGGAGTAGGCAACCACTATCTACATGTGATAAGGATTCACATGTATAACGGATGGAGAGTCGTGAGTGGTGATAGAGTTGTTAGTGGATTGAAAATCCACATACGATAATAGCAGGAAACACTATTTCTTAACAAACCCAGAGAAATTAATGAATGTCGTTCAACTATTTAGCACACCCATCAACTAACCAAGATGCAACTAAAAGGAGCACTCTCTCTCTCTCTCTCTCTCTCTCTCTCTCTCTCTCTATGTGGATAGTTGAATAATTGGGGGTACATTCAAAACAAAAAAGATGACTTTGCCTCATGGATAACATATATTGATTTTATCCCATCTGATGATTCATCGAGTGCGAAGAAATCGATGACCAGGGCTGATGAAACGCTACTGCTTTTGTCCTAGATGAAAATAGAGTAAATATAAACATGAGTAACAGATCCAAAATCATGTTTCATTCCCATAAATTTCATTAAGAAAGAGAAAATTTGTTTGGATAAAAATACAAACCCTGATTTGGATGCAGAGAAGAGAGAACATAATAATTTTTATGGTGTGAATTTTTACCTGGTTGGCATTTGTTCTCTGCAACAACGGAAGCAGGGATGGACCATTATGTGTGTGTGTGTGTGTGTGTGAGAGAGAGAGAGAGAGAGAGAGAGAGAGATGAATGGGAAAAGAGAGAAGAAGGGAGTCATGAACGTTAGAGAGGGATCATGAAGGGAGAACAATGAAGGCGTTTCATCCTTTGTGGTTCTCTAAGATTTAGAAAAAGCAGTAAATAACCTCATCCAATTATAGACATCTATAAGATTTCAGTTCAAATTCAGTTCAAGCAGTGAACCACAAAGGATGAAAGGTTCTCTAAGATCTAGAAAAAAAAAAAAACAGTGAATAAGAGGCTTTTGTTGAGAGTAGAATAATATTCAATAGCTTGATTATCTGTACTATATTAGTAGAGTATATATACACAATATTACAATGAAATCTCCTAGTATCTTGGAGAATATTACAGGTATGGAAATAAGATATTACATATGATATGATCACATGTGATAATACCCTAGAAGGTAAGCCTTGGCTCTCAAGGAAATGTTGTGTCTGGTAACTCTGATAATGGTAGGTCTGTAGAAGGCAGGTCTTCATATCCATGGAATTGCCACATGTGATAATGCCCAAGATGGTAGGTTCTCATATGGCAAGTGGAGAGAAAGTATGGAGAGAGAGGATCTCTCGGTTGATACACCCCCTCAAGGTGGGGATTTGATAGGCCGAATCCGCAGCTTGTCACACAGAAACCTGAATCGAGGGGTGCTGAGCGTTTTTGTAAATATGTCTGCGATCTGATCATTGGTTGAGATGAATTGAACCTGTAGGTCCTGGGCAGCAACTTTATCTCGAACGAAATGAAAGTCGATCTCCACATGCTTTGTACGAGCATGGAAGACCGGATTGACTGACAAGTAGGTGGCCCCAATATTGTCGCACCACAGGATAGGAAGACCAAGTTCACCAAATAGAAACCGTAGCCATGCCAGCTCAGCACAGGCATCGGCCACGGCTTTGTACTCTGCTTCAGTGGAGGACTGTGCCACAGTTTTCTACTTCTTCGAAGTCCAAGAGATTAAGTTAGGACCCATATAGATAGCATAACCCCTTGTTGATTTCCGATCCAATCTGTCGCCGGCCCAGTCCGCATCTGAGAATGCCTGTAGTTGGGTGCTCTTTGAGTGACTAAAAAGTAGACCATGATCTTGTGTGCCCTAGAGATAGCGTAGAATGCACTTCACCATAGTCCAGTGGGCTTCGGTGGGAGCATGCATGTATTGGCAAACCCGATTCACAGGGAAAGAAACATCCGGGCGTGTCAGTGTGATATACTGGAGGGCACCAACTATAGACCGATATAGAGTGGGATCGGTCATAGGAGCACCCCCTGAATCCGATACTGGTATTGTAGTGGCCATGGGTGTTGAAACCGGTTTACAGTCGATCATGCCAGCCCGTTGAAGTAGATCAGAAATGTACCAGGACTGTGACAGTAACAGTCCACTCGGTTTTGTAACAGCCTCGACCCCAAGAAAGAAACTAAGTGGGCCGAGATCCTTAATTGAGAACTCTTTGGCCAGCCTTGAGAGTAATTCTGCCACATGTGTTTCCTGGTTAACTGTAACCAAAATATCATCAACATACACCAAGACATAAGTAGTGATGCGCCCATGGTGGTAGATAAAAAGAGTTGTGTGGGTTTGGGATGACCGAAAACCCAATGAGACCAAAAATTCTGAGAGTCTATGGAACCAAGCCCGGGGAGACTGTTTAAGCCCATAGAGCAATTTATGTAGACGACACACATGATTTGGAAAGTTGGCATCGATGAACCCCTGTGGTTGGGTCATGTGAACCACCTCATCAAGGACGCCATGTAAGAAGGCGTTTTGAACATCCAGTTGTCGAACCGACCACCCATTAGAAACCGCGAGTGACAGTACAATTCGAATGGTGGTGGGCTTGATGACCGGGCTGAACATCTCATTATAGTCCAACCCCTGTTGTTGGTGAAACCCCTTGGCCACGAGGCGGGCCTTATAACGCTCAATAGAGCCATCGGCCTTGCGTTTCACCCTGTAAACCCATTTGCAGCCAACCAAATTCATGGACTCCTGATAAGGCACAAGTGACCACGTGCCATTTTGTAGTAAGGCATATAATTCATCATCCATTGCTTGTCGCCGGTGGGGAAATTTATTTGCTTGGGAAAAGCAGGTGGGTTCAAAGGTAGGATCAACATTGGTTGGGGTGGTGTGGAGGGTATTGGGTTGAGCTATGGTTTTGGGATAGGCATATAGGTCAAGTAGTGTTCGGGTTTTGAGGGTGGACTAGAGGATGTGGGGATAGGAGCCATTGGATATGGAGAGAGGGAGGTGGTGGTTGAAATGGATCGGGAATAGGGGTGGTGGTCACCACGTTGGGTGCAACACCCCAAGGGATGGGGGATTCGGTTGGGCTAATTTGGTGTGGTGTGGCCTGTTGAGAAAATGGAGAGTTGTCCTCATTGAATCTGACATGGGGCAAAATATAGATCTGGTGTGTGAGACGATCCATACAGCGGTATAATACATGTGACGGACTGTAGCCGAGAAAAACACATGGTGTCGATCTAAGGTCCATCTTATGGGCATGATAAGGTCAGAGCCAAGGGAAGCATAGGCACCCAAAAGTGCGCAAAAAGGAATAGTCGGGAGCTTGTTGAGTAACCAACTGATAAGGAGAAATATTCCCTGTAACGGGGGATGGCATGCGATTTATTAGATAAACTGCAGTTTCAAAAGCATAGTCCCAATATATAGAAGGAACGGAATCATGGGAAAGTAGAGTAAGCCCAGTTTCAGCTATATGGCGGTGGCGCCTCTCAACAGAGCCTTGTTGCTCATGTGTGTGTGGACAAGACACACGGTGGTGAATGCCATGAGTGGAGAAAAAGGATGACAGGGATTGGAATTCACCCCCCCAATCAGTTTGGATGGCCTTGATAGATCTTGAGAATTGCTTTTCTACCAAGGCCTTAAACTTAACAAAGCATGCAAATACATCAGATTTGAGTTTTAATGGGTAGAACCAAATAAACTTTGAAAAGTCATCAACAAAAATTAAAAAGTACCTATTGCCTTCAGAGGAGGCAGTAGGATGAGGTCCCCATACATCGCTAAAAATTAATTCTAAAGGAAAATTACTACGAGAAAGAGTTTGTGGTAAATGTAAATGGTAGGCCTTGCCCATTTGACAAGCAGAACATAAATGAGAAGACTGAGGGAGGCGCTGATCCGGAACCATGAGACGAAGGATACGATCATGTGGGTGGCCCAAACGATTATGCCAATGGTCATAGGAGGGAACTGACGCCAAATGTGCAGAAGGAGGAGAAGCAGCGGTGAAGGTATACAAGCCAGCTTTACTAGGGCCTGAAAATAGAGTCGCCTTGGTAGTCAGATTCTTCACAAGAAAAAAGGAAGAGTGAAACTCAAAGAACACATGATTATCTTTACAAAACTTTTGAACAGAAATTAAAGAGTTTGTGAGAGTGGGAACATGAAGAACATTAGACAATAAAAAGGAACGATTTGAAGAAGGAAGGGATATGGACCCTATGTTCACAATTGGTAGACCATTACCGTTGCCCACTTGAAGTTGATTGGTACCTGCATATGGATCATAAGTGGTAAACGATTGCAAATCTGGAGTTGCATGGTGTGTAGCGCTAGTGTCAGGGATCCAGTGGGTGGAAACGGATGGGGGTTGAGATGGGACCTTTGGGGTGGATGGGTGTGGTGTAGCTGCATTATTGTGGTGGGTATAGTAGGCCGTGGGTTGGTGTGTATAGGTGCGGGTGATGGGGTAGGTAGTAGTGGTGGTTTGGGAGTGTGAGGGTGAGTGTAGGTGGTGTGATTGGCTTGCTGGCGATAGTAACATGTGGATGCTTGATGATTGGTACGTCCACAAATCGTACAATGACTGTGTGCAAATGCATTGAACTTGCCAAAACCACGACCACGTCCCCGGCCTCTAGAAGCACCACCACGGCCAGGGGAGGGAGTCCCAGAGCCGCGACCTTGCTGTGAGAGATTAGCAGAGGCCGCAGCAGATGGATCAACAATAGCACGTCGCGAGGTGATGAGAGATTCATGGCTCATTAGAAGACCATGCAACTCAGAATAGGTGAGGGGTGGCTGCCGATACATCATAGTGGGCACCATGGACTGGTAGTCTTCACGCAGGGATCTGAAAATGTGAATATTGAAATCGTCATCAGGAAGGGGCTTCCCTGCAGCCGCCAATTCATCAGAAATTTTCTTCACCCTATGAAGGAATTGAGAGACTGCTTCATCATGTTTATGAACCAAATTTTGAAATGCAAAATTTAAGGCAAGAAGTCTTGGTGTATTGGGATTTCTGAAAGCCGCAGTGATGGCATCCCAAATTTCTTTGCTGGTAGCACGACCCACAACAAGAGGCAGTGCATCCTTGTCCAAAGAAGTGATCTAAAGGCTCATTATAGCGGCATCTTGAATACGCCAATCTGCTGCTTTCTCTGGTTCGGCAGGGCATGGTTTGTCGCCGGTGACATAATCATAGAGGAGTTGTCCGATGAGGTAGGGGACAACCTGCGTCTTCCGATAAATATAGTTGGATGAATTTAGTTTAATTGAGAGAAAATGGTGTGCACCCGAGCCATGCGTGGTGGGTGTGATGGAGGTTGAAGAAGGGGCAGTTACACCTATAATGGAGGTATTTTGGCCTTCCATGGAAGCCAAAAACGTGGAGAAGAGAATAAGAGAAAAATGAATTTTGGGTTTAAGAGGAGAGCTCGTTTGAGCATATGGCTCTGATTACCATGTTGAGAGTAGAATAATATTCAATAGCTTGATTATCTCTACTATATTAGTAGAGTATATATACACAATATTACAATGAGATCTCCTAGTATCTTGGAGAATATTACAGGTATGGAAATAAGATATTACATATGATATGATCACATGTGATAATACCCTGGAAGGTAAGCCTTGGCTCTCAAGGAAATGCTGTGTATGGTAACTCTGATAATGATAGGTCTGTAGAAGGCAGGTCTTCATATCTATGGAATTGCCACATGTGATAATGCCCAAGATGGTAGGTTCTCATATGGCAAGTAGAGAGAAAATATGGAGAGAGAGGATCTCTCGGTTGATAGCTTTGAGATGTGAGAGGGACTGAGATTGGAAGAGAGGAGATCAGGGAGAGGGAGAAGGTTTAGGTTTGGGGGGGGGGGGGAGAGAGATTCGATTTTTTTGGATTCAGATCTTCTACGGCCTTGTGGGTAGCAGCCATCGTCCTGCCTGTCACTTTTGAGATTGACACGTGGACATATGACAATCGAACGGTCATTTTTTAAATATTTCAAAAGTTGTTTGTGAAACTTGGTTTTTCTCATCAAACTAAGATGGACCGGTCAGGCAGATCGAAACCGACCAAACCAGTTTGGTTTCAAAACAAAATCCTAGATTTTGGGGAAAATCGTTCCTCTCCTTTCGTCTTCTTACTCTCACGCACTGAAATAGGGATTTTGAATCCTCCTCATTACAGTGGCACAGCCAAGGCACAACCAACTAATAGATTGGTCACTGGTTTGAGGAGTCTTGATCTTGAATCTCATGTTGCACAGTCACGGCCACCTTTTGATGATTAAGAGTTAACAGAGAGAGCAATAATTCCTGTTTGTGTGCGGTAGGAGTAGTCTTAATCTATCACAACTATGAAAAGAATTGAAGAAAAAGAAGAAAAACAGCTAAAAAAAATCTAAGATTAACATTCAAACCAAACACCACTGTAAAATTCTTCCCAAGGAACAATTCAAATTCAAACTAAAAAAAACACGGAAGCGTCGGACCAAAACCTCCGTTTGTTGAACTTATACTTTTTTTGTTTTTACATGGTGATCAAGGGGAAGGAAAAAAAAAAAAAAACTAAAAGAGCTTCTAATCATCTCAATTATATTCCATTTTGGGACTGAGAAGAATGTAAGATGGGTAAAGGCTCACACGCAACGATCTGGGCTGCTCAGAGAGCATCTTGCTTCTATGGTTATAGTAAATGACGCCGGAAAACTCATGTTGTTGACATTTCTCGCCCATCAATATGGCTTTCTGCCACAAACCTCCATCTTCAAAGTTACCATCTTCTTCTTCCCATCTTCTTCCCATTCTTGACTTCATTCTTATGGGTACAACCTCGTTGTGGATCTTGCTAATAAGTCGCCTCGGTGAATCTAATGGCGATTGATGATGATGATGAGATGAATGATCCAACATCTCTTCCTTTTGTGTTGAATTCCTCCCTAGAAGACGTTTGGCTGGTTTCACGCAGAGCCTTAGAAGAGCCATTAGTGAGGCCGAAATCCTATTCTTTGGTTCAAATGGATTTACAGGGACCACACCATGATTTCGTGAAATCGATCACCAGCTTCACCGCCACCAGTCAATTACAGGAGAACAAATTAAAAAAAAAAAGGATAAATTAGATCACCCCCTGGTTTTTTAAAAAACTCAAATCACCCCTGGTTTAGACCCCAATATGACAACACTACAAGAAAAAGGGTCTGTCGCGGCATTTTTAGACGGGTCTTAGCGGCGCTTATTGGTAAACGCAGGCATATATAAATATTCGACGGCGTTTACTAACAAACGTCGGTATAGAAAGTATAATACCTAGAAATCATGGCGTTTATATGTAAATGCCGCTACAAATACATATTTGGGGCGTTTGATTTGAATTGCCGGGTATATAACAATACAACGGCATTTATTTGTAAACGCCGTAGTATCATACTATATTTACCACCTGCCGTATGTATTTTCGAGGGTTTAGGAAAAAATGACGTTACATCTTTGGGGGCGTTTGTTTTGAAATGCCAGGGTATGTAACAATACAACGGCGTTTACAAATAAACGCCGTAGTATCATTATATTTATCTATTTTCGGGCGTTTAGGGAGAACCGCCGTTATATGAAAAACAATATCACCACGTTTTTTATTAATCGCCGCTTAATATAATAGCTTTTTTCACAAAAAAACTCCAAGGCGTATTCATTTCGTGCCTCTTGCCGCGCGCTAATTGATCGATACCCTCTCTAAACTTTCAAATCCCAATCCCTCATGTTTCTCTCTCAATCTATCACGATCCCTCAAATCTCTCTCAATCTCTCACCGTCCCTCTCTCCCTATCTAATCTTCACATTCTCTCTGAGATTTCTCTCAAATCTCTTTCAACCTTGCTCCCGCTGCAACTGTTGTGGACCATTTGGGGCTAAAACAACCGATTGAGGATCAAGGGGAGGATTCTAGGGTTGGTGTTGCTCCGGCCACCACTTCCCGGAGCGCCAGCCTGCTGGAGCTGACGTTGGTGTTGCTCTTGGCCTCCCTGCTCGAGGAATATCTCCTACTCGGAGGTACTTAGTAAGTTTTGCTCTGTTGTTCCTTCTCAGGTTCTTTCTCCTGGAATTCACACGATGCTTATTCTACTGATTTTCCAAGATTGTTCGATAGGTTTTCATAGTCACAACATATTGGTGGGTTGCGAACCCTAATGGGTCGAGGTGGGTTGTCTTCGTTGGTTCTGGACAGTGAGAAGGGGGCTTGTTAAGGCTCCAACGAGATTAGGGCAGAAGACGATACCTGAAGCCAAGGCTCTTGCGGCCTTGAAGAGCCATAGCGAGGCCGAAAGAAGGCGTAGGGAGAGGATTAATTCTCATCTCGCTACGCTTCGGAAGCTTGTCCCCTGTACAGAAAAGGTTTGGTTCCTTATTTTCATTTTCTCTTTCGCCTTTCCTGATCTTCTATGGATTGGGTTGCTACTTTCAGTTAATTGTTTAATTCATCTTTGGAACTTAATACTATTACTGGTCTTTGTTCTTTTGAATCAAGTTTCTTTCATAAATGCTTTTGCTCGGATTAAATCTATATATTGCTCGTATATTTGTGTTTTGTTTGAATCATTTCCGTTCCTTTTCGTTTTTCCTTTAAATGCTTTTGCTTTTTTTGAGTTTGTTCTTTTACCACCATGGGGAGTGAGCATGAGTTACTGAGGTTGATCAACTGCTGCAGAGACATACGGTGGGTGACAGAGCTTGCGTTAATTACAGTCTCTGGTTTAATCCTACTGTGTCTCTTGCCCTTTGTAATGACTGGAGAGTTTTTTGGGATTTGGGAAAGCAAATTCAACAAAAGTTTGAATACAAAGATAGAGGTTCTGATTTCTCTTTAGCTTTATTTCTTTATCCATATTTTGGATACCAATGATGCAGAATAGGAATCTTATGAACTTTTATTCTTTAAATTGAAGAAATTATTAAATGATATGCCATTTAAGAGCTACAATTATATTGATGTCAAAACTAGTCATTATAATGGCTAATAATTGGGATTCAAATCTTTAATTTTACAAAAATTTGGAAAAAACACAAATATATGCAGTAGGAACAAGATTGACAAGCTAAAACTTTATTTCTCTGATGGAATATTGGAGTCTTAACAAAATGTTCTTCTTCTATAAATCAAAATGGTAGTTGAAAACCTTAGAATTTGTTATTAGAAACCATTTGGTACTGTGAAAACCTTAGAGTTTGTTATTAGCTCATTAAAATGGTAGTTGAAGCTGCTATTTTTTGGTTCACATTGAATTCAGTGCAGTGGACAGGATCTTTGATGCTTCATTGAATGACTTAGCTGTGGTGAAAGAAATGAGCACTTGGAGGAGGTTTTTGTTAGAACTTTTGGATTTTCAAGGGGTTGTTTGGGATTTGTATTTCTTAGAACTTGTACATATTTGTCCAGGGAAAGGCTTCAGCAGGTGGAGGAAAGGTTTCAGCAGGTGGAGTTTATCTTAATCTTCTGTTGAAGAAATAACCATTTGTTTTCTTTAAGGATTTTAAGTATTTGAAGTTTGAATTATTCTTTTATAAACTTAGTGCTATGAAGGAAAATGAGGTTAGATTTCCAGATTTTGTATAGTCAGTATATTTTTGAATTAATAACTGCTTCTTAGGTATTTTAAATACATATATATTTGTGGGATCAAACGGGGTGGGAAAACCCACTAGGAATTAAGCCATTTGGACAGCACACTATTTGTCAAAAGAAAATCACACAATCTGTCTTATTTTGAAAAGGAAAGTTATTTCCTTTTTCTCCCTTCCTTTTAGTAGTAGTTCTCTTCATTATCAAAATTTTGTTTAATAAGACTTGACTGGTAAATAAAATTATAATAAAAGAATTTTGTGGTAGGCCTCTTTCTTTTCCTATTAACTAATCTTTGTTTGGTCTTGTTTGCTGTTGATTCTGTTTCCAGCTGTTCATTGTGGTGGGTAGTAGTGTATTTTATCTTGATGTAATTTCGTTTCGCTTTTGATATAATCATTATTTATCAAAAAATATAAAAAGTCAATATGTAATTACAAGGGTTTGTATTCTAACCACTGGTAGTTGGTTTATCTGTTGCATCATAGCCATATGGCCACATGTAATTACAAGGGTTTGTATGAGTGGTCTTCTGGATTCAAGTTATACTAAGATACATTAGAGACGCTGTCAATTCTAATTCTCATATCAGCACGTCACGTGCTTAGACACACAATATCTAATTTGTCTAGAGAAATAAGTTATATTACGCCGTAGGAAACTGCGTTATGGAGAACATATAAGTATAGACTTCAAATCCAGCGATGAATTAGGTTTGTCAATCCCTCTCTCTCTCTCTCTCGATTCTTGAATATTTTCTGTTCATTGACAATATCCATAAGTTCTATTCGTGCTTTTGTGAAAATATGTGTTCATGACTCTCCTTCTTTGGTTCTTTTCTAATATTTGGTTCGAGTATGATGAAAGAGTGCAATTTGTTTCCTCATCCGCCATGAAAAGTCTCATTTTATGAATGGATCAGCAAGGCCTTTAAAATGGCTTAGGTGGTGGAGTAATGATTGAACACTATCCACGTAGTTTCCTGGGGATGAAAACATGATGTCCTATGCTCCAACATCTACGGTAATCTGAATTTGACTTCATACTTTTCTCTTGGCCTACTAATTTATTATTCTTATAATGACAATGGAGATGTTGATGAGGTAATGGATAGTCTTTTCTTCTTCTGTATATTGGTCTAGATGTTTTTAAATGAGTAGCTTTCCGTGTAGCAAACTTCACTTGATGGCATAGAGTTGTTCATGGTTCTTTCTCAATAATTACTCTTCTCTTCATTCTAATTCCCATTTTGTATCTGCACTCCCCATTGCTATTGGCTCCCCAATGCAACTCTAGGAGTACATGGAAATTTGTTTGATTCATACATGTTGCTTTTTTTTTGTTTTTAATGTTCTAGAAACTCCGAAAACAAGCAGAGATAGGTGTTGTAGTGTGGTGTGGAACTTTGCATGGCAGTTCATCATGAAGAAGTTGTTTCATGGAACAAATTTTGTAAAAAACATGGCTTCCTTCTCCACATTATTTATTTTTAATCGTTGGTTTGTATTTATTTTCTATATGTTTTCCTTGTTAGGTCAATGTACATTCTGCGAGAGTTATATGAGATGAGAGAGAGGAAGGTCGAGAAGGAGAATAGAAAAACAACGAGCATTTTCAGCCAAGGGAGTAGTAGTTTTCTGGTTCTTTGACTTTATTATCTTTTTAACTCAAGTAGGGAACCTACTCCATTTGGTTTAGGATTTCCTTTGTTCTTTTTCAAATTTGGGTATTTTTGGAACTCTGTTTTCAACCTTAAAGATATAGCTGTTAGCATTATTTTTTCATGGTAGTTTAGGCATGTTCTTTGGTTGAAATTGGATATAGATGATGGATTGAAAATCTGGCCATGCTTCTTAGCTGAAAGTTAGCAAAAATGTGTCTCGTAGAGTTCTTGTTTAGTTTGTTTTTTTGGGATATCATCGGAAGATATGATTGAACTATACAGGTGACATTGAGATGGTGTATCAATCATTGTAGATTCTACTTCTTTGTTCTCTATGATACTTTATGCCGATATGAGTGATAAAATTGGTACATGGTTATATTGCTACAGTCTGACGCCTATTGCGAGTTTGATTTCAAACTAGACACTTTTCGACATGATCAAGCTAATAAAGATTGGTACATGGTTATATTGCTGCGAGTAACGTCCATTTGAATACTATTGTCAATGAGTTATTGCTAAATTTTGTGTGTTCTTGGAGTTGCTTGGTGATTCAAAGCACTCCTTGTCTAAGGTGTTCATTGATTGAAGACATAGAGCAAAGTACAAATATTATTTATTTTGTTTTTGAATTTTAATAATTTCTCATAGGTTGTAAGTGTCCTTTGGGGTAAGGTAGACTAAATGTAATTAAGTTTCAAACGGTCATTTGTACAAGTAAACTTAAACTATTTTGGATTCTCATTATTTCATTGTTTTTAGGGATGAATGTTTTCTTTTTTTTTTTATTTTATGTGGAAGTCTTATGTCTCTTCACATCAATAGGTTAAGAACAGTTAAAGGATCGCACCACAAAAATATCAGGTTAAAGCATTAGGTAAATAAATTTTTTTTAAATACTATATGTAGCGGCGTTTCTTACTAAATGCCGCTAAGTATGTGCCTTTTACCGGCGTTTAAGAAACGCCGTTCTAAAACTTTACCGGCATTTATTAAAACATGCCGCAAATAAATCATAATTATACCAATGCTTATAATCTATAGTGACATTTCAAAAACGCCGTTATAAATTATATATGGCGACATTTGTTAGTAAACGCCGGGAAAGTATATCTACACGGGCATATGGCATAAACGCCGTGATATATTTCCGGTACATTTGACGACATATGTGCGGCGTTTACTACAAATGCCGCTGAATCATATAGCGGCGTTTTGTTAAGCTATGACGACACTTAAAAAACGCCGCAAAAAGCGCTTTTTCTTGTAGTGCAAATTTGTCCCTAACGTCACTTTTATGCTGTTAATTGATGACTGATGATGTCACCCAATTAAATAAATTTAAATTCCTAAACTACCCTTTAGTAATGGTGATTTACGATTTGACCCTTGCAACTAAAAACCATCCTCTTCCTCGCATGACCTGCAATTCTACAACTCAGTCTCAAGTCGTTCAGAGAGAAGAAAGAGAACAAAGAAATACAAAGATTGCTTGCCGGAATGACAAATAACGCGAGTCTTTAAAGCAAAAAACCAAAAATTGTACTATTCGGGGACAAGAACAAATTAAGTTTATGCCTGAATGACAAGAACCCAGTTTCACAGACTTGGTAATTCAGAGGATTTAACAGAGAAAAACAGTTAAAAGGATAGAAGGTGAAAGCATACGGGTGGAATAGAATTTTTGAAGGGCATGGGCCTTGGTGAGGCGAATAGCTCCGACGACGGTGATGTGTGGCTCAAACTCGGGACCTCTGAACTCCGATCCTAGATCCTTCATCACCGCCTTTAACCTCTCATGTCTTCAGGCGGTAATGCCCACACCGAATAAACAATTTCTTCTTCTTCAATTTCAGATCCTTCCATGGATGGGAGAATATTGAAGACTACCCGATCAATACTCAATTGAGGTACACCGCTAAACTCCTCGAAAGTAGAAACCAGCTGCACCCCATCTGCTCGATCGTATGCTTTGCCTTCTGGTTTCCTACTCTCTTCTCACTTGCACTGTCCTCAGCCGTGACCACAGGGTCTATGGCTTGGCACCTGCCTCCAAACTGTTTGTTAAGGATAAGGATGGAGGGTCCAGGATCACGCTTTAATCAAGAGCTGGTATTCGTTTATACATTATCCATTTAAAAGACTAAAATTTTCATGAAAAACCCTAAAATTTTGTTCTGAATTTAATTGAGTTTTCTTTTTTATATGATTTTATTAAGAAATTAACAAAAGGAACTCAGGTAATCATTTTTCAGTCATCATCATCATTGTTCACACTGATTATTAATTATTCCCTGTTCACAGGTATCACTTGAAGGAATCAATTCAAGGAGGTGAGTTTCCATTTTACAGGCCACATGGTGAGAACGTTCCGAACTTCCTTGGGGAGTATGGATTTCAGAAGCTCTGTGTTTGAATACAATGTCCTCTTTATGAGGAAGGTTCTTGGCACATACAAAGGGTTTGAAGGCCTGCAAGTCCTGGTTGATGTAGGCGGAGGGAATGGACAACTCAGAACCCAGATGAAGAGCTCCTCTGCTAACCCCATTGCCGTTTCCTCCGGTCAATCTCGAGCTCTCCCGAAGCTCAAGGTATGGCTCATCAACACCACCGCCATCTACATCATCACCACCACCACCACCACCACGACGCTGTCGCCATCACAGTTTGAGGATACCCCACTGCCGCTGTCGTAGGAGTATTCTACCCACCTCTGTTTCCCCGACCAATACCTCCTTATTGTTAAGGGGAAATTTCTTAGATCCACTGGATAAGAAAATTAATTACAAGATAAGTAAGTTTAAAAATTGTTTTACATTTAGTAGTTTTGATTTTAAAAATATTTACTTAATCTCCGAAGTTAGTTATTTCTTATGGTTCAAGAAAAAATAAAATTTAAACTTCCTAAAATACCCTAGTATCTCACCTTCTTTTCATTTTTATTTTCATTTTTAATTATATTTTGTGGGACTCACCACCTCCTCCTTCTTTCTCGTCAAGGCCACACCATCCTCGTGGCTGCAACCCTACAATTTAACCCCAACTTGTAACTCCCCTCCTTCTCCCTCTCCCTCTCCCTCTCCCTCTCCCACTCTTACTCTCCCATACCTTACAACCCTACCCCACTGTGATCTCATCATCTCTCTCCATTTTTTAATCATATTTTGTAGTCCGGTTTGATGGAATTCAGATTTGGGTTCTGAGCCATATATAGAATTGGGTGGTTGAACGTCACAATTTGGGTGAATTCTGCCAGTGATATTGGAATTTCTTGGTTTCTCGAGCAGATTCACGAGGGTGATTAGTAAGTCACGGAGTATGTGGATTTGTGTGGATTCTCAGAGATAAGGGAACTGTATTCTATGATTTCTTCAGAATTCCAAAATCCATCCAAACGTGATAAAAAATATTTGAATTGGAATGATTGAAAGACAAAATCACAAAGAAACTAAATCTTTGACTGTATGAAGAAATGAAGGTGTCACTGAACATTTTTATAAAACGAATGGAATATGATTTAAGATTACCAAATTTCATCTTGTCATGAGAGCATATTGGGGGGGGGGGGGGTTTGCAGGGGAGGGGAGAGTGAGAGCAGGAGAGGGAGAGGGAGCTAGGTGATGTTGCAGCATTGCAACGGCGGGGATGGTGCGGCCTTCTGAGGAGAAAGGAGGTTGTGGTGGTTCCCATAAAATGTGATTAAAAATAAAAGAATTGAATAAAAATGTAAAAAAAAAAAGAAAGAAAAAAAACTGGAGAGAGAACATGAGATATTAGGGTATTTTAGGAATTTTAATCTTGTTTCTTTTTTGAAACCATAAACAAAACTAACTATGGGGATTAAGTAAATATTTTCAAAATCAAAACTACTAAATGTAAAACAATTTTTAAACCTACTTATCCCGTAATTTATTTTCTTATATAGTGGATCTAAGAAATTTCCCCTATTGTTAATTAGGATTTCACAGTTGTTACCATCTAAACAACTTCTGTAATTTTTCAGTTTTTTTTTCCTCCTTTTGGGGGTTGGGGATCGCAGGCGTACAACAAGCAACTGAAGTAGCAGCAGCAACATCAACAATTGAAACCAAATGCTTCAAAGGTGTAGCGCCAGTGGTGGTGGTGGTGAGCGAATGAGAATCCGGCGGCGGGTCTGGTGGTGGTGGTGGTGGAGCTGTGAAGTCCCAACTCCTGAACATTCTGGAGAACGATTGAAGTAAAACCCTAATTATCAATTTTTATTTGACTTATTTGTTTAAATCTAAAGGGGGTAAATATGTCATTTCATTTTTTGATTTGATTTAAGTTAACACTTTTACTTTAGAGGGGAACAATTGAGTTTTTTCAAAAACTTGGGGGTGATCTGAGTTTCGATTGAAAACCAGGGGTTGTCGCGTAATTTACCCAAAAAAAAAGATTGGATAAAGTTCTTGTGCGCTTCACACATGGGAGTGAGTGAAATGACCGACCCCTCCGTGAATGCCCAAAATCCCGCCCTTGTCCCACCCCATGTGTCTGGGTACAGCCTGCGCCAAGATGCGCTCCTGGACTGAGAACGTGCGTGTTAAAAAGATATTTCTTCTTCATTTTTCTTAATGAAAATTTTTTATTTTTGTTTTCTCGAGTTGATTTTTTCCCTCCTTTTTAGTAACATTCTTTGAGCTAATAAAAATTATATGACGCTAAGATTGATGAAAATTGCAATCCTTTGTGGTAGGGCTACAAGTTTGGCCCTGCTGGCCTGAACCCGTCCTGGTCCGCCCTAAGCCCAAATAGGGAAAGGGCCTGGGCTAAAGATTTTTGGCCCTGAGGGCGGGTTAGGGCCAGAAATTCCTGGCCCTGAGTCAAGTCAGGCCGGGTTAGGGTTAGGACCTCAGGCTTAGCCCGACCTTGATTTTGATTCTGATCTTGGCCCTGATTGTGACCTTGATTTTGGCCCTAATTATATATAATGATAATTTGATATTATATGAGATAGGAAATTATTAATGTAACAATTAACAACTGACAAGGGTCTATTATTTATCATATAATAGGGAAGTTATGATACATGTGATCAAGGAATATAATTATTTAAAATGGGGCCTAACCATTGTGCCAAGGAAAAATAAACATAATAAAATAGCCATATTAATGTGAATTCTTCTCTTTAGTGTGTTGTTATTTAAAAATTCAACTATTTTAATTTGCTTATTGCAGTAGGGTCAGGGTCAGGGCTAGGGTTAGGGCCAATCAGGGCGAGCTTAGGCTGGGCTTGGTCCGTCAGGGTCAGGGCGGGCCTGGGCCCAGCTAAGGAGACTCAGGGTTCGGCTAGGGTTTTAAAAAGCCTGACCTAAACCGACCTTTTTGCAACCCTACTTTGTGGTATATCGTGTTGAAATATTCAATATTTCAAATATCTAAATCGCCGCATGGTAGTCTAGATGAGACCAAAATTTTGTATAGAAGAACACCCTAAGATTTGTACTCACATATCAAATTTCAGGATCCAGATCTTCTACGACCCGGGCTGCCCCAACGGTCGTTCTGCGTAGACACAAGTAAGGCGGTCATTGAGCACCACCTTATGTCTGCGCAACACGGCCGTTAGGGCAACCCGCCTCGTAGAAGATTCGGATTGCAAATTTCAGCTAGACATAGTTTGCCAAGTGGAGAAATAAAGCTTTGAAGAAATACGAACATGAGAGAATTAACAATAGTAATTGGGAGTAAGGAATGTGTGCATGGACATACATGGGGTATTCGATTGAGTATGAGTATGGAAATTTGAAAAGTTGCTAATCCAAACCATGCCATTTCTATTCAATGGTCACATCATCTATCCATGTGGGCATATAATTAATTAATGTTGGTGGCCAATATTGAGAACCGAACCATGTGAAAGGTTTCCTCTCATATGTATAAAAGGGTAGGAGGTTGGGCAGGCAGCTAGCAATACTAGACCAAATTAAAGGGATCGACTTCCATTTACCATTAAGCTATTATGAAGAACAAAATTAGGGGACGTCCACATTCCATTACAAGAATTGGTAAAGCATTGAAACCGACTAGGAACAACTCAACAACTTGGCTTGTGCGAACAGAATTCAGAACTTAAAATTAATAGGGGTAACGCATTGAAACAAACAGAAGAATATGATGAACAAAAAGGGACTTCCATTTACCATTAGAAGAATGGGTAGTAATGCATTGATAGAGACTGGAAACAACTCACTTGGTTTTTTGTATCGTCTTCTACCCTCTTATCTATCTCTATTATCATGCTTATCAGAACATTGATTAGGGATCCAATCACCAGCTCGGATGCCATTGTAACCCTTTCAAATGACCAGACTGCCCTTGACACTATGTAGAAGCCTGTTTCACAATTATAGCTCTGTCAAATCACCAGTACCTACTGCCACAACACCGATATGATCAAATACGTTTTCTATAATGACAACAACACTCCACACACTCCAGTGGACCAACAATCTCTCACTGTTTCAGAGAAGAAAACTCAGTGGCAGATGTCTTGGCAAGGTCAGCAACTAGAGGGGGGCGAGTCTAATTTTTTCTTGAAGTTTCCTATTTGATCACTTTGTGGGTTGGCCGAGGTATCGATTTTCCCACTAGTTCATCTAGGGTTTTATCTTCTGTGGGGGTAGTATTCTACCTTTTCTCTTTTTGTAGTAGGTGGATATCTCCCCTATCCCTTATTTTTGATGTTGTATTCATCTGGGTATGCCCAGACATTAAACAGTTGTAATTTTTCTTTTTTTTAATATAATCTTGCTGACCTTTAGCAAAAAAATATTATAGGGGAACTTCGGTACTGTTTTTGGGGGGTTTTGGGTTATTCTGTTCTTACCGTGATATTTTGGGATTCCCCCTAGAGCTTAGAGCTTCTCCAAAGGTTTAGGATATCAAGGGACTGGAGGTAGCCCCCGTGAGACAGAACAGAGAACATAGCTTAATTAAGACGCTCAATGGGAATTGGTGTATTAAATAAGGAATGAGACCTCTCTATTTATAGGAAGGAGACGGAGGACCCTAAGGTCTCTACTCACACGTCAAAATTTCAGCTGGTCAAATAGTTTTCCAAGTGGTGAAATAAAGTTCTCAAGATATAACACCATAAGAGAATGCACAATGGTGACCAGAGTAAGATATGTTTGCATGGACATACATGGGTTTTTTTTATTGAATATGAAGTGGGTCTGCGTTCATGGACATACATGGGATATTTGATTTAATATGAGTAGGTCAATTTGACGAGTATCTAATCCAGACCATTCCATCTCTATTAAATGGTTACATCATCTACCCATGTGGCATATAATGTGAATGGACCATTTTGAGAACCTAACCATGTGAAAGAGTTCCTCTCATGTACATAAAAAGAGTGGAGGTTGGGAAGGCTGTTAGCTTTCTTGGAGAAAAGGGACATCCATTTAACATTAGCTATTACCAAGAACAAAAAGGACTACTATTTACCATTAGAAGAATTGGTAGTGCATTAATGCATTGATAGAGACCGGAAACAACTCAACAGCTTGGTTTAATGAAACAGAATATGACAATGGTGGGCTTAGTATTTCTGAAAATCAGATTATTTCTCAAAAATAACCAGATTAATGGGAATCCGTCTCTTTAGTGTGGTGTTATTTAAACATTCAACTATTTTAATTTGCTTATGGCAGTAGGGCCAGGGTCATGGTTAGGGTCAGGGCTAGGGTCAGGGCCAATCAGGGCGGGCTTAGGTTAGGCTTGGCCCGTCAGGGTCAGGGTCAGGGTTTTTAGGCCCTGAATCAGGGTCAGGGGGCCCTAGGCCCAGCTAAGGGGACTCAGGATTGGGTTAGGGTTTTAAAAAGCTTGGCCCCAACCGACCCTGTTGCAGCCTAAAAAAATTTATTCTTTGAGATAACAACACCAAAACATAGAGTTGGCTCATTTGTCACAATCATAAGCGTAAATTCTTAATCAGGATACATGCTTTATTACCTGCAACTGGTAATGGGTTTGAACTACACGTCTAGGTGCATTCAATCATGCAAACCAGATGTTAGTTGTTTAAATAAATTATTTAATGCAAGGTGTGTGAAATATAACCATAAATTAAATTCTAATCCCACCACCTATGGTCCTACTTCTATCAATAAAAAACCACATATATATAAGTCCATGAATATTCCAAGAAAAGTGGTTGGTAATGGCATTGCCCTTAGGGGTATGTCGTGTTGAAATATTCAAAATTTCAAATACATAAATTGCCGCATGGTAGTCCTGATGGGACCAAAATTTTGTACACAAGAACACCCCAAGGTTTGTACTCACATATTAGATTTCAGGATCCAGATCTTCTATGACCCGGGTTGCCCCAACGGCTGTTTTGCGTAGACACAAGGCGGAGCGCAATGACCGCCTAACCCCCACTCGGGCAAGATGCTTGGGCAGGGGTAAGGCGATCATTGAGCACCACCTTATGTCTATGCAACACGGCCATTGGGACAACCCACCCTGTAGAGGATCCGAATTGCAAATTTCAGCTAGACATAGTTTGACAAGTGGTGAAATAAAGCTTTGAAGAAATATGAACATGATAGAATTAACAATAATGGCTGGGAGTAAGGAATGTGTGCATGGACATACATGGGGTATTTGATTGAGTATGAGCATGGAAATTTGAAAAGTGATTAATCCAAACTATGCCATCTTTATTCAATGGTCACATCATCTATCCATGCGGGCATATAATTAATTAATGTGGGGGTGGCCAATCTTGAGAACCGAATCATGTGAATACAGAGTTCCTCGATCTCATATGTATAAAAGGGTAAGAGGTTGGGCAGGTCACTAGCTTAGCTGGACAAAAAGGACGTCCATTTACCGTTACCTTATGGAGCTTTTAGCAAACTCACTCAACAATTTGGTCTCTGAAGGTATGCGGTCTTTGAGGTATGCTTTTGCTTACTTTTTATTAACTTTTTGGTCAACTGTTCTCTGTGCCGATACCGTAGGCTGTGCTCAAACACATGGGGGTGGATGAAATGATCACCCAGCCCCCTGAATGGCAAGCTTATTTGTTTGGGCGTAGGCTGCGGTACAGAGAAAATCAGCCCCAACTTTTTTAACCTTCTTATGGAATAAATTTTGTTGGTGTTGTTGATCTGTTTCTTATATTTGACATTAGGGGTTCATTGAAGAGGGTAAAGTGGATTCATTTAATATGCCAATTTACACGGCTTGTCCTGAAGAAGTAAAGAAGATAATTGAAAAAGAAGGATTATTTGAATTGGAAAAGCTAGGACTGTTTGATGTGAATTGGGATCCCAATGACGATAATTCTTACAATAATAATTTCTCAAGTGCAAAATATGGAGTATGGTGCGTAAGAGCTGTTACGCAGTCCTTGCTGATTCAGCACTTCGGAGATATGATATAATAGACAACTTGTTACAGAGATATACAGAGATGGTTGAGGACCACTTGTCTAATAAGGAGAATGCCAGAGAGAAGACCAAATATGTTAATCTATTAATTTCCACGAAGAGGAAATGAAGTCTTTGAAACGGACGTCCATTCACCCACCCCCATGTGGTAATGAATGTATTGATAGAGACTCGAAACCGAATTCAAACAAACAGAATATTTCTTGTATCGACTTCTACTCTCTATCTCTATATATGTGTATAGCAGTAAGAACTCTCCAGTTCTCACATATCAGATCTACATTCTTTGCAGAATCATTGTTTCCTGTTCATCCGTACTATTATTAACTTTTCCACATTTTCCATAGCTGAAGCCAGTGACAATTGTGGGTTCACTGTCGATCTTATCCACCGTGATTCAATGCTCTCACCATTTTATGATCCATCGGTGACTTACTTTGAGTGTCTGGAGAATTCCTTCCATCGATCAACGTCTCGCGCCAATAGTTTCAAAGACTCCCCAAGGTTCAATTCATCCAAATATTTGTTGGCAGTTAGTCCTAATGGTGCTTCATATCTCATGAAAATATCATTTGGTACTCCACTAATAGAGAGACTCGCATTGGTTGATACAGGTAGTGATGTTATTTGGATTCAATGCATGCCTTGCATAATTATTGTAGCCTTGCTGCTGTTTGTATGTCTGGATGGTCCACTCTGGCTCATCCAGAAGATACAATGCAAAGGTCCAGAGTTGGATCTTGGGGCCATCCTTGAACCAATAATGGAAGACCCCTATACCTATTCTGTAGGGCTATTGGAGTGGAAACACATAGAAACCCCCAAAAATCTCCCACTTTTGCTGCACTTCCATCTCTGGACAATCTACTCTAGACCATCTGAATCTTCCAAAGGATCATCTAGAGTTGGTGTCTACCCTGTTTTGGGTCTGTACTTAGTTTTAACCTAACACTAAGGGAACCCTAGAACTCTAACTTGCTTAAAAATTATTTAACATATACTAATGATAGAATTAACATAGGTTATAATTCCGTGTGCGACAAGGCGTGTCAAAGTCCAACCGGACTCAAGAATCGGAGGAACTAACATGAAATAGTCAAGGTGAGTGGGACTATGACATTCATGTAGGTGTAACACTATTGTTGTGTTATGTTGTGGTGATTAATTATGTTACAATCTCTTTCTTTTACTCTTGATTGTTGTATGGAGCTTTAATGGGAATTGTTGAGATACTATATTTGTTGGACTGTGTGCATAAGAATTGATAGATTAGATGTTGTAGCCGACTTGGAAATGAAGGGTACGGTTCGTCGTAATATGGGATGCGGGAGCACTGTACATTTCATACTATGGCATATGGTATTGCATGTGGCTAGGGAATAATACAACCCATACTACGAACCTTTGCCAACAGGGGTTAAGGTATTAGATACCACAAATGTGTGAGGCCAATGTCTTGGAGGGGTATTGCTCGGTCAGTAGACTCATCAGGTCATTAGGACAGGTGGTGTCATTTGTCCCATCAGTCAATAGGGCTGGTGGTAGCACAACGGTAACTTAGAGGAGTGGTCAGCTTGACCTTGGGAAGGGATACTGGAGCCGACTAGTCTTCTCTGACAACTCAATGGGTGTATCGCAGGAAGGGATTAGAAGCCCGCACTAGGGATACTTGTATCGGGGATTCTAGTAGTACTCACTTACCTGGTGACTTAGTTTTGTGTTAGGTGGACTAGAGAATAAAATTTGATCTCATGCAATATATAATTTCCTACATACTCAAATACCACTCAATCCAATTGAGATCCAGTAGGGGGGTATTTCCCTTGTTGGACTGGTCTAAATCTTATATTTCATTTATTTTTGCAAAATCTGAAATGTTTGTGTGAGGGTCTTACTTGTATTTGGCGAAGTTTTGTGGGGGTATGTTCTCCCTTTATGTAAAATGTAAATTGCACAATATTAAGTATATTTACTGATGTTTTTCTTTCATTTTGAAGTGTGGATGTATATTTATAGCAATCTATCTTGTAAATAATATATATATATATATATATAATCTGTTACGCCAGAATTTAATTTCAATCCCAAAAGATTGTTACCAATTGCATGGTATAGGATATAAATATCCGCCATATATAATTTATATTTATAGAACGAAAAAAAGATGCCATGGTATATAATTCATTTTATACACCGAAAAAAAATGTCGTTGCATGTACTAACTGAACCGATGGACACACATTTTCCGTTGTATACAGCTACAACGGCAATTTATCCAATGGATGTGCAATAGAATTTTACCATTGTAAATAACGTTTTAGTGACGGAAACAAGCTTTTGCGACACAAAATATTTCTGTCTCAAAATCCCCGATCTGTTGTAGTCATTGCCGAAGGTGGTTGAATCTTTCCAGGCTAGTGTGTAGCGTGTGCTGGCTCCTTTAAGTCTTTCTCTTGTAATTTTCTCTACGTTTTTTTGTTCAAAACAAATGATTTTCAAGCAAAAAAATTAATATGAACCTATATGGTTTCATTATATATAAGAAGCAAGATGGTTTTCTTTGTAATCTACGAGTGGTGTAAGGACAAGCGGCTATAATCTATTTTCCATAGATAGTGAAACAAATCTCATCTCACCGTGGACGTTGTTAATATTGCCGAACCACATAAATCCTTTGTGCATGGTGTAATTGTTGTTTATGACTTCCATTCTTTTCTACATCTTTTTAGGTTCTTCTCTTTCTATTGAGACATTCTCTCTCTCTCTCTCTCTCCAAGAGACAAAAAGGGATCCGCATTAGAATTTAAATAATCAACATATAATGTAAATCCTTGGCTTTCCCTCTAAATTTTCTTTATTCAGAGCATAACAAAGATGCCCTAATCGGTGCCTTTCTTTGGACCTTCCAATAAAAAAGGAGTGTTATGTTTTTCCTATAACCAAATGAATTTGTAAGGATTTTTATAGCTAAGAAATTGTAAATACTCAACTCTCTTTGGACCTTCCAATAAAAAAGGAGTGTTATGTTTTTCCTATAACCAAATGAATTTGTAAGGATTTTTATATCTAAGAAATTGTAAATACTCAACTCTCTCTCTCTCTTTCTCTCTCTCCGTGTGTATGTGTATGTGTGAGAGAGAGATTTTCCAAGATCTGGTCATTAAAAGAAAACACTAAAGGACTTTATTTATTTATTTTATATACAAAAAAATACTAAATGATTCAATGGAATAACAACACGTTGTTACTAACAGAGGTCATGTGGAGCTTGTTAGATCTATTGTATCGAGTATTCCAGTCCATAACTTAAAAGTATATTGGTGGCCTTTCCCCTGCTAGGGGATTTAATAGAAAAATGGATTCGTAATTTTATCTAGTCTAGTGATGTGGAAGTCAGGAAGGCGGTTACTGTTAAATGGGACGTGATGTGTTGCCCCATGGCGGAAGGAGGGTTGGGTATTCGAAGACTTCAGGATGTCAATATGTCTCTGCTTTGCAAACATGTTTGGTCTATAAAACATGATGACTCCCTTGTAAATCATTTTTCAGAGCCAGATTTCTAAATATGGATGGCATCCTGAAAAGGATTTATAAACCCTCTCCTATCTGGCCTGACATCAAGAAGGTTTGGGATCTTGTTCATAAAAATGGAAGATGGGTCATTGGGAATGGCTCCTTGATAAACTTTTGGAAGGATCGTTGGCTGTGTAATGAGTCTATTGTAGAGGCATCATCAGGCCTAGGAATGGGCTTATTTCAAGACAAATCCACAAAGGCGGCTGATTTTATTGTGAACTCGATATGGGCATTCCCTCAGTTATCTTCAAGATTCCTAAATGATATTTTTTGGATGGCTAATTCAATAGTTATTTCCTCTTCGACCTTGGAAGATCCTTATTTTTGGAAGCTAACCCCCACAGGAAAATTCTCGGTTAAGTCTGCTTGGGAGGAGATTCGAAGGAGAAATCCTAAGGTGCCTTGGCTTTCAATTATTTGGGGTAAGTTTTTTCTTCCTAAACACTCTACTATTGCATGGAGGTTAATATATGGAAAATTTTTGGTTGATGAGATGGTCAATTCGTTTGGGGTTCAATTTTCTTCTAGATGTGATTTATGTTATAATGCTTCGGAATCCTTATCACATCTATTTCTGGAGTGTGATTATTCTCGGCATCTTTTGAATTCATTCCTTGTTTTATTTGTCTTGCAGTGGACTTCCCCCTCTTCTTAAGAGGAGCTAGATCTTTGGTGGTAGAGGAAATTGTGTTGGTGGGTTTGGAGGAGGCCTAGAAGCCGGATGCAGTTTTAATACCATACTCTATATGGACAGAAAGGAATGACAGACAATTTGAACGTAAACTGAAAGATGTCTATTTCACCTTCAAATGTTATCCTAAGAAGCATTAGAGAGCTCACTTCCCTCTAGTGAGAAATATTATTGACTTCACTTGTGCCAGTAGTTCAAGGATTCCTATTATCCAGAGGCAGTCCCAGGTAATCAGGGAGGTTTTTTCGGTGTAAACCATTGTTGAGCTGGGTGAAATTAAATGTGGATGGCTGCTCCCTTGGTAACCTAGGTAGAGCGGGTGTGAGTGATATTCTCCAAAATAATTTGGGTTCACCCCTGCCATCCTTCAGCTTCTTCCTTGGTGTCAAGACAAACCATGTGGCGGAATTTGAAGCATTAATCCAGGGGTAAGGGTTAACGACCTTGGTGTGTCAAAGTTCTAGATTGAATGTGATTTGATGGCTGTTGTTTGTGCTACACATTCTAGAGCGATTATCTAGTTTATTAGGCAAGAATGGAATGCCCTCCTTCCCTAATTGGATCACATTCTTTGGAAAATATCTCATTGTTATAGGGAAGCGAATCCAGTTGCAGACTATCGAGTAATATCAGCAGCCAAGAAGGGTGACTCTTCTACTCAGGTTTCGGATTTTCCTACCACTGTGATGAATGCTTTAATGGATGATATCCTTGTCGGCCTTGTTATCAATTTTCATAGTGGTTCCATGTAGTTTTGAAGGCTGAGCTACTCTCGTTGATGGCCATACCAAACGTGGGTCAACTCTCCCTTACTTGGTTTCCCAGTAATCGTCAAGGAATGCCTAGACGTTAAACATTTGTATTCTCCTTTTTTTTTTTAATACATCTTTGCTGACCCTTTAGTAAAAAAAAGTATATATATATATATATATATATATCATATCATACTATTATATAAAAGCACGTTGTGGCAAATCTTTCAGTTACCTATTCTACCCTTTATTCTTATCTAAAATTCCATTCTTCAATTCTTAATCTTTATGTCATTCTCTCTTATAATTTCATAATCTTAAGTACCCTTAGTATTAATTATTATTGTTTTTAATAGTGGCAAATCTTTCATTTACCTATTGTACCCTTCAGTCTTATCTAAAATTCCAGTCTTCAAATTTTAATCTTTATGTTATTCTTTCTTATAAATTCTTAATCTTAGGTACCCTTAGTATTAATTACTATTTGTAATTAAAATTAATTAATATTAATAATATTTATTATTATTTAAAGCAAATCTCTCCAATTCTCTCCACAAAATTAGATTTACCAAAAGTAAATCGGTTAACAATTATGGAGAGAAAATCTCTCCAATTCTCTCTCATAAAATTAAGGCAATAAAAAAAAAACCCTTATTTAAATAAGGTAGATATTCATTTTCTCTCTCTATCACTTTTGCTTGCTGTTGTTTTATTTTTTTTTTCAAAAAATACTTCTTTATTCTCAAAACGTTTGAATCCCCTCTCTCTCTCTATTTGAATCCACAAAATCTCAAAACGTTTCTTGCTGTTTTTTTTTTTAAAATTAATATCTTTTTTTATTCTCAATGATCTCTCTCTCTCTCTCTCTCTCTCTCTCTCTCTTTCCAATTCCTTAGCAAATATCGATATTGATTCCTGGCCGATCCCGTATCAGTGGGTTGGTATTGACAATGGTGAAAATGTAAAAAAAATCTAATTTTTGAGCAAAAAAAAAAGGTAAACCTAACCTATCCCGACCAACACGGATCAGTCTGCATTGGTTAGATTACCCTATTTTTTTCCCAACAAATTATTATTTTTTAAATATTTTTACCCTTGTCCATACTAATCCATCGATATGGGATTGGCCAGGAATCGGTATCGGTCTCAGTAAATACCGATCCATGCCAGTCGAGATCGGTTAGGTTTACCCCGATTCTCTTTTTTTTTTAAATTACATTTTTACCCTTGTTCGTACCGATCCACCGATACAGGATCGGCCAGGAATCGATACCAATCTCCATCTCCACTGATACCGGTCCAGAACGATTTGTTTTGGTAAATTAATATATTGTAACTTAAGTTAGTAAAATATAAAATATAACAACTGTTTTCAATTTTGCTTTAAGGATTCTAACATATACTAATTTGCAGAACAAGTTTAATTATATTAGAGGAATAATCTCAAAAGTTGAAACTGAAGAACCATGGTACAACGCGTGCACAAATGTAGCAAAAAGGTACACCTCAAAGGAGCAAAAGCAACATGCAAAAAATGTACAAATAATGATACAGAGTATACACAAAAGTAAGATTTCAATTTACCAATAAATTAATACAACAAATATTTATTTTAATAGTATTTTAAATTAACAATTATTTCACATTCACAAGTACTTGGTAAAATTCAGGGTCTCAGATGACACAGAAACAATAATTGTGACAATATTTAATGATATTGAAACAATTACCGGATTATCAGCAGTTGAATATGCAAAATCAACAGAAGAGATAAATAAATTATATTAATTTTTTAAAATAAATTTACTAAAGTAAATAAATAAATTACTATACTTAAATATATATTTAATGTTTATTTTCTATTTTGCAGCGCAAAGAGTCTTTAAAGTCTTGCATATCCCAAATATACTCTTTCTACTTCAAAATTGATGATAGAAATAATTCAAGTAGAACATCCAAAAGAATCATTGCAGATTAGGGGTGTCAATAATGCCAGGCTGGCCCGAACCCGCCCTGAGTCCAGCCCGGACCCGACCCTGATCTGCCAGCCCGAAGGGCAGGTTAGGGTGGAGATTTTGGCTGACCCTGGCAGGGTCGGGTCGGGTCTGGTCTGGGATAAGACCTCGGGCTTAGCCTGGCCCGGCCCAGACCCGACCCTGTATTAGGTATAGGCAATGTAGAGTTGTAATAGTGTATCACTTTATCACTGAAAAGACAAAAATGCCCATCTCTTGAGGGTAAACTAGTGAACCCTAATACCCAATTTCATTTTTACTCTTCATCCTTGAGGAAGGCGCCGCTCGAGACATCCAATTTCGTTTTCACTCTTCAACACTTCCTCCTTTCCTGCTATGATCAAGGCATCAAGGAGCTTGTTTCTCCTCCACTCGACCTGCTACGATCAAGGCATTGCTCCTCCACTCGACCTGCTACGGTGCTCTCTTGACACTGGTATGTTCATGACCAAGCTAAGCTATGATTGGAATTATCAAGCTCAAATATAGCTAGAAAAACAAAACACAGTCAATGCAGAGGCCTTGCTATGTCGTACCCTTGTTAGCCTTTCGAAATTATCCTTCCCTTCATCTCTATTTCACCTCTTCCTCTACCTCCTTCCCAGGTTTTCTTTCTTACTTTTTTGGAGACCAAGATCGAATCTTGGGAAGGAGGCGAAAATCGCATTAATCTTTTTGAAAGGCCTGCCTCTGAGGATAAACAGTTCTGAAAGGGATTCCTCTGTGATATTGTGTTCAGCTATTTTGTTTCACGGAAGGCAGGAAGGAAGCTATTGATTCAAATTTTGAAACTTCGGGGATCTTCTAGTTTTTTTTGTTTTTTTTTCTCCTCCCGAGATCGTTTGTTCGTTGTTTGACTAGATATTGTTCAGAAACAGAGATCCTGGTTTTGGCTCCTCGGAAGGTTTCTGTATTTGTAGTAGAGAATAGAGATTGAGCTACAAAGAAAGTTATACGTGTGGACTTTGGTTGTTTCCATCACTTGTTGCATCTGAAACAAGAAAAGATTTTGTGTTAGCGCATCAGGAAAGTTAATAAATCGTTCTGTTCGTGAGTTAAAAGTTACTGCTTTAATTTCAGGGTGGGATTAAAGTAAAACTAAAGCAGTTCCAACTCAGATCACTATTCTCTTTTCTTCAATTTCTTAATCGCCAGAAACAAAATTTTATCTGTGCAAGGGATTTTATTTCGAGAGAATTCCTGAAAGTTTGTTTAATCCTCCCAAAAGAAAGGGGAAGGAGAATATTTCTTTGTTAGTTAAGAACGTAGAGAGAAGTGAGATTTCCTAGCACATCTGGAATTTCCCCTTGAAATCCATTATTAGAAAAGTCAATGGAGGCATGAATGGTTAGGATCTTTGTAAAGTCCATTTGTTGTCTTTTGATTGTAACAGTATCCTGGTGTAGACACTGATTTTTGTCACCCCCTAATTGGCGATGATGACAAACAGGACATGGACGATGGACGACGCACTCTCCCTCTTTCTAGACCCTAGATACCTGACCCATAAGACCAAGAACCATGCTGAGCACAAAATGGCCCATTTTAGGCCCAAAAACAAGAAAAAATGGCACTGCACCCCCATGGCGCCGTGGACTCCTTCCCACGGCGCCGTGGGCACCTTCCCACAGCACCGTGGGGATGTGTACCAGATTTCCACGGCGCCATGAGGGGGTGTGACATCAGCTTGCTGACGTCACCCACAGCGCCGTGGAAAAGTCCCCCACGGCATCGTGGACATCTCCACGGTGCCGTGGAGGACTTATCTGGTCAGGAGAGAGAGGGGGTCCCTCCCTATAAATAGGAGGGTCCTCTCCCACATTTTCCAAGGAATTTTGGGTAGAGAGACCCTCCCCAAGTGATTTCCACCCTCTTTGTCTCATTTTTTTTACCCTCTTTTCTCTCCTTTCTCTTATGAGAGTGTAAGTGAGTGAAATTTTCTTGGTTGTGGATAGATCCTTCGATTATCCCTTCGAGCATAGAGCACTCCTGCTCCTAGGCGTTGTTATCCCGTCAGTGCACGAATAACCATCAAAACCCCTTTATTTCAGACGTTATTTTGTCTATTTTTTCCTCTCCAAATCATTTGAAAGAGCCGTTACTCTAGCCAGAAAGAATCGGCATCAGTCCATTCGTCTATCTCTCCTGAGCCAGGGGAATACAATCATACAGGTATAATTACTGCATTCTTGTTGATTCAATGTAGTCCTTTCGTATTTCATCATTTTAGTTAGTATTTCTCATATATGTAATGTAGTTTATTATGTTTTAATTCAATTCATAGCATCTGAATGTAGTTCATAATATCCCCCCATCCCCGTAATAAAAGAGAGAGAACATTCGTCTTTATGTAGCATCTAATACAAAGAGACCGGCTTCAGCCGGACGAGGTGGGTTCCTAACACCTTCCCACACTCGTAACCTGACCCCTTACCTGAACCTTTGGTCAGACCATATGGAATCATGTAGCCCGATTTCGTTCACAATGGATAGGGTTATACTTAACGGGTCTTAGGCCCTAACCCTAAGTGGCGACTTCACATTATATTAGCATATTTTAATGCATGATCCTAATCCCCCATTTATCAATATTATACATTGACAATATTATCTATTATCCATCCATATATATATATCAAACCCATGTCGTCCATAAGACTGAGGAACCCTCGTCCCGAGGACCACGGTACTTACACCTGGTAATACACTTGTGACTTGACTGTATTTTCCTAGCTATATTAGGACTGCTCTGCATAGCCTTTCCTGCAAAACTCTTATTGCTGTGATATCTTTAGAGAAATTATCACCTACTTGATGATACAGAAACAATTACATGCATTTCTAATAAAAAAGAAATTGGGTAGGTAGCAAGAGGAAGTTGGGGGTGATTGAGGACAAGTGAAATTGGATGAGTTGTTCATTGCTGTTTTAAATCCTAATAACATCATCTACATGACAATCAATTACACCACCATCCAATCTTCCCAATCTTTTAGACTTGATTATGTTTCCAGGACTACACTTTGAAATTTTTTTGTCCTTCATTTTTTTTCCCTATATAGGTTTGAAAGAAGCTAGTCATCAACAAATTCAGATGCAAATATTTGTTAAAATTGATTGAGATGCAGTTAGTAAAGACAGGGTCAAAACAGGGTCAAGACAGGGTCAATCAGGGCCAACCCGACCCTGCCAGACCCTATCAGGGTCGGGTTGGGCCAGGCCAGATTAGGGAAAACCCTGGCAGGGTCGGGTAAAGGTTGAGGGTTTCTTGGCCTTGCCAGGGTTGGGTCAGGGTCAGGGTTTAGGTTAAGGCCTCAAGGATCAGGGTCAGGGTTTAGGCAGGCCCGGCTCAACCCGACCCATTGACACCCCTATTGCAGATACACTCAAGAAAAGAAATGCCAAAAAGAAGGAAGTCATTGAATTAGAAGACAATGAAGATAAAAATTGAGAAGGAATAGATTTGGAAAACTAAAAGGCATAGCAACAAAGAGTGTATTTAGAAGTTATTTAAGGATTGATGATAATGAACAATGTAAATATTAACGATAGCAGCGTTTTAAATTTATTAATCTTAAAATTTACCTCAATTTCTTTTTTTAGGGAATGATTTTAACTTCAAAATAAAGCTAACAATAGAATCATCATAACAAAAGATCAAGAGTTTTATTATTAATCTATTTCGTTTTAAACATCTTTCTTTGAAAACAACATCTAGAATTTAGATATGGGTCTTAATTAACTAAATTATAATAAAACATTGCATTATACAAATTACTACAAAATAAAACAGGATACAACAACCACTACATCAACAACACAACTATATTTTCATTTAAAAATCAACGGTAGTATAAAGAAAAGTATATCATGATTCTGTAAATTAGACTTACTAATATATCTACTTAGAATACAGGTATAGTCACACGTGCATTTGCACATGCACCTTTACTAGTATATATATATATATATATATAGGCTAAAAGGTGGCAGAACATACGTACAAATATTTTGACAGTACGTTCTTCAACTGAAAACCATTGATTTAATCCCATCCAATCTCAGCCACTGAACTGCTAACCTAAGACCGGCTGCAACCATTAAATCTCTCCCCTCTGCGCCTCTCCATCTCCAAATCCACCCTCTTCCTCTCCCCTCCATCGTGAACCAACAACAGCCCCCTTCCCCAACCTTCTCTCTCCCTCTCCTCGCCTCATCAATCGAGTTTTTTCCCTATTTCTGTCGGATTTGATTGAATCTACTTTTTTTTTTTTTTTTTGTGCTTCCATACGGGTTTCTTCGCTGTTATGAGATTTTGGTTTTCTCTTATTCTGTTCGTTTTAGAGTGGAAAGGGATATGATTTCTGAGTGAAAGCTCTGTGCTCTTTGATCTATGTTTGGGTCTTAAAGAGATGATTACAGATGGAATAGATAGTATTCAAAAATTATGGCTAGCTACTTTTGTGAAGCCTAATTTCAGGAGATTCTTACTCGATCCGAGGTGCAGTCTCTGTGATTATTGTAGTTCTGTCACATTTGCAAAAGCTTCTGAAAAAACATTAACACTGATCGAAACCAGATACCCTTTCTTTACTCCAACATCTTTCCTCCAAGTAGAGGATTTTTCTGCATAGTTGCGTGAATTGGTGAAGACCTCTACATGATTTGTGACTTCTGGATTTTCCAGCGAAGAGGCAAGCTTCATCGGTGACTCCATTGATGATGAAAACGATGAGATAGAAAATTTGCTGCCAGACTCATTCAATCTTGGCATTGATGAGGAGTCTAGTTTGGAGGCACAAATGCAGGAGTGGGTCAAATTCATGGATGATCAAAATGAATCAACGTTATCAGCATCTGCACTTGAGAAAGGGAGTCCATGGAATGGCTTAGGCACTGATCCTGAAGCACTGGTGATGAACCTTAACTTGTCTAGGACCCAAGTAATGGTTGGAGCCTACAACCAAAAAGCATCTGTCGTTGCATCCAATAGCCACATTAAAACTTACTTTAATGGAGCTGTGAGGAGTGGGGTGTGACAGGGTGGGGGGAATCAGGATGGACTGAAGAGAGAGAGGGCCGGGAAGAATTGAATCGTAGCAGTGGCAAAAGTGGCCATGAACCCTACACCGTAAAAACCAGGAACCAGTGACAAAAGAAAATCAATTGATGGCTCAGATTAATTTTATGCCAAATGTACGGTTAATATGATAAAGACGAGAAAATAAGTTCGGAAGTCGTCCGTCCTGCTACCACCCACCCATATATATATATATATATACTAGTAAACATGCACGTGTGACCATATATGGATTCTAAGAAGATATATTAGGGAGTGGAACTAACAGAATCAGAATTTACTCAATAATATATGCACTTGTATACCTTTCTTACATTGTAAACAATGATAGAGAAATAGATAGAGATATATATAGATAGATATAATTTTAGATATACTTTTTCTCCCATTTTTTTTCAATTTTGAAACCATGAATTTAAAATTTTATGTATACAGTACAATGAATAACGTATAATCAAAATTAAACTGTTGACCTAAAAAAAAACACGTACAATTAAACAAGTTATATTGGGATTAAGATATACTTGTCTTTACATTACCGTTGATGTTTAAATTAAAATATAGTTGATTTCTAGATGTATTGGTTGTTGTATCCTCTTTTGTTTTGTAGTAATTTTTACAATGCCACTTTTTATTATAGTTGAGTTTTTGATGTATTGTGAAATCAAAACGAACATGAAGAAAAGAAAATCAAACTGACCGAAAAATAATCTGATTACTCCACCCAGGTCAATCGTGGTTAAGGGCATGCTTGGAGGAGGTTAATAGCAAAATCAATAGGGATGGGGACATGCTTTGAGGGAATTGATCAAGGAATCTTTAATGGGTAGGGTCATGCTTCACCAAGAAATAGAGGAAAATGTAAGGACTCACCTGTTGAGGGGTAGGGTCATGCTTCACCAAGAAATAGAGGAATAGGAAAGGACTCACATGTTGAGCGATTCTGGTTGCAGCAGAGTTATAAATCTGGTTGGAGATGTCTCCGGCGGGATGTCCTCGGCAGGAAATATTGTGATTTCCCTTGCAAGAAAGCTCCAAGTTCTCGGATAGATAACCGAAACCAGAAAACCTTCTTGCTAGTTTACTCTGCAGAGAGCTCAGACGTCTCAGACAGGATCTTGCATGGTTTCCAAAGAAACAGGGAATGAATGGACATGTCTTCTGGATTTTGGAAGTTGTGCTTTGTAGAGAGAGAGGGCTGGAGATAAACAGTAAACACTGGTTGAAGAAGAAACCAAACGGTTTAGGGAGGAATGAAATGAGTACTTGATTTTCTTCGCGGGAGAAAAGTAAAATTTTCTCTTTGGAGAAAACGAACAGTTTTTTAATTTAAATAATAATAAATATTATTAATTAAAAACAATTATTAATACTAAGCGTACCCAAGATTAAGAAATTATAAAAAGGAATGACCTATAGATTAAGAATAGAAAATTAGAATTTTATATAAGAATGAAGGATAAAAGTGGTAATTGAAAGATTTTCTTTAAATAATAATCAAATATTATTATTATTATTAATTAAAAATAGTAATTAATACTAAGGGTACCTAAGATTATGAAATTATAAGAAAAAATGACATAAAGATTAAGATTTGAATAATGGAATTTTAGATAAGAATGAAGGGTAGAATAGGTAACTGAAAGATTTGCCACTAATTAAAAACAGTAATTAATACTAAGGGTGCCTAAGATTATGAAATTATAAAAAGAAATGACCTATAGATTAAGAATAGAAAATTGAAATTTTAGATAAGAATGAAGGATAAAAGAAGTAATTGAAAGATTTGTTTTAAATAATAATAAATATTATTATTATTATTAATATTAATTAAAAATAATAATTAATACTAAGGGAACCTAAGATTATGAAATTATAAGAAAGAATGACATAAAGATTAAGATTTGAATAATGGAATTTTAGATAAGAATGAAGAGTATAATAGGTAACTGAAAGATTTATCACTAACTAAAAACAGTAATTAATACTAAGGGTACCTAAGATTATGAAATTATAAAAAGGAATGACCTATAGATAAAGAATAGAAAGTTGAAATTTTAGATAAGAATGAAGGATAAAAGAGGTAATTGAAAGATTTGCTTTAAATCATAATAAATATCATTAATATTAATATTAATTAAAAACAGTAATTAATACTAAGGGTACCTAAGATTATGAAATTTTAAGAAAGAATGACATAAAGATTAAGATTTGAAAAATGGAATTTTAGATAAGAATGAATGGTAGAATAGGTAATAAAAGATTTGCCACTAATTAAAAACAGTAATTAATACTAAGGGTACCTAAGATTATGAAATTATAAGATAGAATGACATAAAGATTAAGAATTGAAGAATGGAATTTTAGATAAGAAAGAAGGGTAGAATAGGTAATTGAAAGATTTGCCACAACGTGCTTTTATATAATAGTATGATATATATATATAGCAATTTGACCTCTCCATTTCTCACATCTCACTCTTCACTCTACAGAATCATGGTTGCTTCTTTTAGTTCCTATTCACTTATACCTGCTCTGGTCATAGTCTTCTCTGTTTATTTTTCCACATTTTCCCTAGTTGAAGCTGGGGATAATGGTGGGTTCAGTGTCGATATTTTCCACCGGGATTCATTGCTCTCTCCATTCTATGACCCGTCGGTGACTCATTTTGAGCGTCTGCAGAATGCATTCCACCAATCAATGTCCCGCACCAATAGTTTAATACAGTCCACAATCTCCCCATTTGAAGTTTCGTCCCAGGTTGTGCCTGGTAATGGTACTTATATCATGAAATTGTCAGTTGGTACTCCACTTGTGGAGAGGTTTGCAACTGCTGATACAGGTAGTGATCTTATTTGGATTCAATGCAAGCCTTGCGAAAATTGTTACAAGCAAAATGTTCCTCTATTTGATCCTAACAAGTCATCGACCTATCGAAACTTATCATGCAAATCAAAAGAGTGTGATCTGCTAGATAGTAGACATAGAACATGTGCACCTAAAGCTAATGATTGTGGGTACAGCTATTATTATGGGGGCGGATCATCCACTGAAGGGTTTCTTGCTACTGAGACATTCACATTGGGTTCCACTAGTGGCAGGTCAGTCGCCTTACCAGAGAAAATCTTTGATTGTGGACACAACAATGGTGGCACCTTCAATGAGCGAGAAACTGGTCAAGTTGGCCTCGGAGGGGGTCCGCTATCACTGATTTCGCAACTGAAATCATCTATTGGTGGCAAGTTCTCCTATTGCTTGGTCCCTTTTGAGAAGGAAAATGTGACAAGCAAAATTGAATTTCGATAGTGAATCTATCGTTTCGGGTGATGATGTCGTCTCCACTCCTTTAGTGATAAAGGATCCGACTACATTATATTATGTGACCCTTGAAGCAATTAGTGTCGCAAACAAGAGATTGCCATACAAGAATTCATCGAAGGGTGTTGCTGATGAGGGAAACATTATCCTCGATTCTGGTACAACATTGACATATATCGAATTTGATTTCTACCGTAATCTTGAATCAGAAGTGAAGAAATTGATTCATGGTGAAAGTTTTGTAGATACTGAATTTTCTCGCTTGTGCTACAAACCTAGTACTGATGTCAATGTTTCAGTCACTGTCCATTTTTCCGGCACCGACGTCAAGTTGAAACCCCAGAATACTTTTTTTCGGAGATCTGAAGAAGCTGTATGCTTTGCCATTGTCCCTTACCCTAGTGTTGGTGGTGTGGGTATCTTCGGAAACATAGCTCAAATGGAATTCTTGGTTGGCCATGATCTGGAAAATAGGAAGGTCTATTTCAAGCTAGCAGATTGCTCCAAGCATTAGTTTCATGTGTTGAATATTTCATGGATATTCGTACCAAAATATTTCATGGATATGTGACTTTTGAACTCTTTGTTTATAATAATGACATTCTCAATATTTTCTGCTTTTGCATCTTCCCTATATATATATATATAGATAGATAGATAGAGAGAGAGAGAGAGAGAGAGAGAGATTACAACATGTTACAAGAAATATATGGAAGTTACAGAAAAGAGACTAGAAGCCGTTACAAGCAATATATGGAAGTTACAGAAGAGAGACTACAAAGACTTGACAAGAAATATATGGAAAGCGTTACAAAGAGACTACAATATATATGGAAGTTCAGAAGAGAGGCTAAAAGATGTTACAAGAAATATATGGAAGTTACAGAAGAGAGATTACAAGGCGTCACAAGAAATACATGTGAGCAGAGAGATGTTACTTAGGGTCTTCAAGTGGGAAAAAATTTTGCTGCTACACTTGTCGCAGGAATGTTCCTGCTACAAGGCTGGCAGCCAAGGAAATGGAATAATTCACCTTCCCCTTTGGGTTCATAAATACTCTCCTAGGTTTATGTATTTTCTAAAATACCCTTTAAGATGTCATTTCCTTGGCTGTCAGGCTTATAATAGGAACATTCCTGCTAGAAGTGTAGCAGCAAAATTTCGTCCCTTCAAATGTATTACTTTGGGACTCCGTCTGGTCTGCAATGTTGCAGCGTACCAAAATAGGAAAAAAAATTTGCCGCTCAAGAAAATGAAATAATTCACTTCCCCTTTGGATTCATAAATACCCTCCTAGATTTTAGTATTTTCTAAAATACCCTTTAAGATCCCATTTCCTTGGCTAATAAAGTAGGCAAGACATGGGCCACCAAAGGTAGTGAATGAGGAGGAAAAATAGAGAGGTTTGAAGGAGGACATGATGAGTGTTTGAAGCTGGATTTTGGGAAAGATGGAGCTTGGATTCTTGGAGGGCCAAAGCTAAAAGCAGATTTTGGATCTTCAAAAGGTAAGTAAGTATGTTTTTCCATTTCTGATTTTAGGTTCTTAGGTTAGATATTTTCAGAATAGGAAAGCGGAGAGGAAGGAAAGAGAGGAAGAGAAGAAATGAGAGAGAAATTAAGGAGAGAGAGGGAGAAAAAAAAAAAGAAAGAAAGAGGAGAAAAAATAGAAAAGGGACAGATTTTGCGTGGGAGAGAGGAGAGAAAAACAAGGAGAGATGAGGCAGAGAGATCGACAGTGAGAGAGATGGTTCAACCAAGGAAGCCAAGCAACCCCTCCCTCATATTTAAAAAGGAAAAAAGGAGAAAAACAAGGAGTGAGGTGGAGAGAATGTAGGAAAAAAACAAATAAATAAATAAAGGAGGGTTGGACGGTTGGGGCTGAAGAGTATGTCCAAGAGAGAGAAAGTAGGAAAATTATCGCCCCCAGTACTATTGGGGGTGCTGTGTGCATCGTGCGGTGCAGCACAGCCCATGTGTGCACGGTGGGGCCATGTGCACAGCACCCCCAGTAGTACTGGGGGCGATAAAGGTCCGAGAAAGTAGGAGAAGAGGATAGACCCACTCTTGAGTCTAGCAAACTTGATTTTGGGCCTTTTTGTGGGGCTTCTAATGGACCAAAATACATATTTATCATCACTATTAGTTTCAATTTATAAAATTATGAAATGCATCATGGACTTTATGATAAATATATGGGACTGTTTTGAGGACTTATAAACTAGGAGCATGGAGAGATCTAATAATGAACCAAATATGGTTAATGAAGTACTATTTTAGGGACTGTTTTAATGAAGGAATGTTATACTAGTTTTAATTCCTATGGAATGCATGCTTGAATGGACAGTGGGAGGATGGAAAGGATATGGAGAGAATCCATGTTGGGAAGAGTATTATGATTCATGAGTAAAGGATGGAATAAAGCACTGTTTTATTAGGATTTGAACCATGTATATTGGACTAAGAACTTTGAATATTATTATTAAATTATGAATTTTAAGCATGCTTGAATGTTACACACTTTTGGATTGGATGCATGTATTTTGAGTTTGAGATTTTAAGAATTTATATTTGTGTTTTGGACTAAATGTAATGAACGTAATGGGCCTGTTTTGAAGTATCATGCTTAATTGTCTATGATGGGATATAGGCTTTTATTCTAACAATTCTGTTTTGGCCTAAAGGGGCTTAACCCCTAAGTTTTCTTTGATTTGTTATTTTATTGTTGATAGCATGTTTTGGATTGCTAAAACATGCAGTTTAACATGCAAATAAAAATTGGACTATGAGAAGAGGTATCATCTTGTACGGCTGAAATGGATCAAGTATTATGTTAGACGAAATGGATGCATATGTATTGGTTCAAAAATGTTAAGAACTCCTACCGTTTTAGGACTATTTCCATGCTCATATGAATGGAGTTGATGAATGATATACTACTGAAATGGAAAGATTAGTAGGACATTCAATGTGAGAAAACCCAACATTGTGCTCATGCCTAGTTGAGATTACTAAATATGTAGTAAAATATTGCTCACGTGGCTACATACTCAAACCCATCTGGGGAGAACATCTGATATCCGGACTCTGGTGCTACGAATCACATCACCTCTGATCTGGATAATTTGCATCTTTCTCAGCCGTGTACAGGCTCTGATCACATCTGGAAAGGCAATGGATCAGGTTTGCGTATCCAAAACGTTGGTAGCTCTTCAGTTTCTAATTTACGTCTTCCCGATATTCTCTATGTGCCTTCCATCACTAAAAATTTATTATCTGTTTCCCAATTTACACGTGATAATAATGTTGCTTTTGAGTTCCACCCTGACTAATTTTTGGTGAAGGATCGCTGCTCAGGGAGATGCCCCCTCCAAAGTCGCACTAAGGATGGACTCTATCAACTAGTTTTAAATAAATATACCAATAAAAGCTCTCCACGAGCATGCTTAGGGGAACGTGTCTCCATTACTCAATGGCATAATCGGCTTGGCACCCTGCCCTCCATACTATTCGTCACATTCTTCATCACATCCGTTTACTTGTTACTACCGAAAAGGACTACTCCATCTACAGTGCCTGTCAGCAAGGTAAAGGGCATAAGCTCGCTCCTTTTTGATCGATCCACCTCCATTGATCCTCTTGACTTGGTTTATTCGGATGTATGGGGGCTGTAGACAACTCATTTTGTCTTTCTCTCCAGAGGTTTCCCATGACGATGATGAGCACCCTTTAAGGCGTAGAGCTGTTGTATCTATGGATGTAGTGTCAGTATGCACTGCCAGAATCCGTTTACCAATTGTTGATTTCCCTTGCTAGAGCCGAAAATCCGAGCCTCCAAGCCCTCCAAGATTCCCTAGAAAGGCTAGCCCTGATCTAGACCCCTTGGAACCAACCTTGCCCAACACAAAACCTTGCCTAAGTAACCCAAATCGTCCCTGTCGACACCAAAGCCCAAGTCGACACTCAGAGACCCCGAGTCAACATCGACCCTACCTTCCATCGACATTGACATATCCCCACTCACTGTCGAGCATAACATACCTACTGTCTATCTCACTTCGACATTTAGAGCATTCACACCGACACCCAAAACTAGCCTCCTCGATGTCGATTGTTGTTCATCAACAGTCTCTCGATGTTGACCTTACAAGTCCTCGATATTGAGTCGACCCCAGTTCAACATCGACCTTGTACAAAATTTGAGAAGCCCAAACTTGTCATGTTTAGCTCCAATTTCACTTCCTTTCGCGACCAAACCCAATTTTGGCAACTCGGATGCGTATATTGGCTCCCTTAGGCCCCAAGAAACTTTCCTTTTGACAATAAATCACATGCCCATACCCCAATGGCCATTATCTTGACCAAAAATCCATCGTTGATGCATAGATAGCTCTTTTCGACGATCCGATCAAACCCAACATCCTTATAAGAATTTAGGAGTGCACACACCCCTCTACGTCTATAAATACAACTCCTACCACGTTGAGGAGGGACCTTTGATCCTTGGAAGTCTAAAATCCTTGGACAAGTCTCTCCAAGTCCCCCTCCCTTGACAAGTTCCACTCATATTGAGTGATCCCCGAGTACGGACGACGAAGTGTTGCCTGAATGAGTGACAAATAAGTCTGAACAAGTGGTGATATTGTCTCCATAAACTACTCCCTTGAGTCACAAAAGGGAAACCTCCAGCACTCTTTGAGTTTGAAGTTTTTTAACTACGTCTTTTCGCGCTATTTATCTGTTGTTTTGTCGTTTTCTTCTCCATACTATTTTGCATCTCATAGGAAGTGTATGGTCTCATCTCCTTAGAAAGTGATTATACAAGATCTTATTGTTTTCTATGCTGTGCATTATTAAAAATGTTCCCTATCCTCCCGTAGTGTAAGACTCTCCCTATTTCTGTTAACCACTTGTGCTTAATAATTCTTCTATGTGAGTGAGTTTTTTTTTTTTATGTATTTTCTCTCTCATGCATGTTTTTATCTTAGATCTCATATCTCCGCTTTTATTCTAACTAGTGTTTCAAGGTTGCCCAATACATTTTCCTTACATTGTATTTCATGCATTGTGTTACACCTTCATAACATCTTTTTTATAACTCTTCGCTTGCATGCACCCAAATAAGGGTTTTCTTGTAAATTCTTTGAATTTTCGTCATACTTTGTATCCTTATTTCATCATTTTTGGTTGTTAAACATGTTATTCCTCTATTTTCCTCTCTTTCATTATTCGTCTTTACTTTAATGTATACTAAGCTTTACTGTGCAACCAAACCTCCAGGTATGTCCCATTGCCTTCTTTTGTACATTACCCTTTATTTTTACTATTTCTTGTACCTTACATTCTCTCCCAAAAGCATATTATAACCCTACCTAGCCAAGTAATAGAAAGATCAACAAGTCCAGGCGGATTGAGGTGCCTAATACCTTTTCCAGACCGTAACTTGACCCATACCTAGACCGATGGACCATTTGTCCCCAGAAGAGCATAATCATGAGAGTCATACATTTACAATTTCAGGTCCTAGACCCTCCACTAGGTGGCGACTCTTATATACATTCTATTCACCCCTCTCCTTTCCCACAATAAGGGATGAGATGGAGGACATGTGGCGATCCCCCGCCATGTCATTGTCCTCGCGGGGTCCTCTCCTATTCCCTTGACTGATTGTCACAGATATTGTGTTATCTTTTTGGATGATTTCAATAAATTTATTTGGATGTTTCCATTAACTGTTAAATCCGAGGTTTTGCATGCCTTTCAAAAATTTAAACTGCTTATTGAAAATTGATTTGAACATCACATTAAACGATTTCATAGTGACTGGAGTGGTGAATTTCAAACTGTATCTCATTTTTTGGAACAGTGTAGCATTGCCCATCATGTGTCATGTCCTCACACCCATGAATAGAATGGCTCCGTTGAGCATCGTTATAGACACATTGTGGAGACCGATCTTGCTCTCCTATCTCATGCCTTTGTTCCTCGAATACTAGGCATGATGCAGTTAGTACAAAAAAATGGGGTTAGCCAAACATGTTATCAATCAAACAACACATATGGGAGAAATTCTTACGTTCAACGGTAGCATCTAGTATTGAAAGCTTGACCATCATAATCCCCAGCAGAGTTGCCACTGTGACGATCCATTCCGCCGCATGGGGGGTTTCTTTTACGGATGATTGTGTCATCCACGCTCCTCGGTGAAAAGAAGGGTCTATGTCAATTATCGGGGGATCGGGATCCATTTACTTATGATACTTAGTTGACATTCATAAAAAGTATCTAATGAATTATGAGTTCAATAGATCCTATTTAGCAGAAAGATGAATACTCCTTGCTCATTATTAGACAATCACTTATTCACAAACCTCGTGCATACTTGGAATGGAGTCGCCACCTAGGGTTAGGGACTAGGACCCAATTGGTGTGGCCCTGTGAGGGGCGACATGATTCCGGTTAGTCTAGTCAAAGATTTGGGGTAAGTAGTCAGTTATGAGAGTAGGAAGGTGTTAGGCACCCACCTCGCCTGGGTAAATTAGTCTTTCTACTAGATGCTTGTTTTTTAATATTCTCCCTTTATGAATGTCCTATACCAATATGCATGGCTAAATGATGATGCACAAATTGTTCAAATAAAACTAAACTACATTATACTAACTACCAAGTGCACTACACATGAATACTTAGAAGTCTACATTGTGCCAAAATCAAAGGTTAATGATAGAAATGTATACATGTATGCTAAACCAATGGGGGGATTACACAAAATACAAGATGAAAAGTGTCTCCTAGCTCAGGTGGAGAAAAATGACTGACTTATCCTCTGTTGGACAGAGTAACGGCTTTAAAAATATTGAATCTTGGAATCTTGGACAGAATAACTGCTTACAAGTATTAAATCTTGGAACCTCAGGTAGCGTAACAGCGTTGTGAGGTTTTAGGAGCCGAATGCTCGATCCTTGGACAAAGTAACTACGCCATAGAGAACTCTCAAGTCTTCAAGGGAATCGACTGGAAATGGGCCGAAAAGTTGGGTTTGGTGATTCGAACTTTGGAAAAGATAACAAGGCTCGAGGATTCAAAACTAGAGGTTGGGTGAACCCCAAAATGGGCGAAACAGTATTTTGGGAAGCAAAAAGGGCAAAAAAATAGGCTCTGGGGGCGTTCTCCCTCCAGAAAATCGGGCTTGTTGCAAATGAGGGAGAGTAATCCTATTTATTGGGGTCCAGGAACCTCCGAGGCGTTGTACTAGTGTGGCACTATGGTTGCAGCATTGCACTATACTGCAGCGCTACGGTTGTGGTGGCTCGGAGTTTTGGGTTTTTCCCCCTTCTAACCCTTCATAAAATTCTCTATCAGGGGGCTCCGCCCCCTAAAACACCCCCCGCCAAGGGGTTGAGGAAGGTGAGTAGTACCTACTTCAGCATTTAGTAAACGGGTCTTATTAATCATTTGTAGGGATATGAGGGTGATATGGCTTGTATGCAAGGGTAAGAGTCCTTGGGGGGAATTTGTCAGTCATCCATGTCCAGTTGTCGTCATCGCCAGGGGTGGTGACAAAATTCAGCTTCTACACCTAGGTTCACTGATCTACACTTTCCTGGGCATATTTGCAAACTTCACAAGTCCCTATACTGCCTCAAGAAAGCGCCCCGTGCATGGTTTGAGAAACTAAGCTCCTTTTTATTGGAAAATGGTTTTGTTGGCTTTTAAAACAGACACCCCTCTTTATTTATTTATCACACAGGCGGCATCACGGTTTATCTTTAAGCCTTCTTTAGTCCGATTGTTCCTGCTCGATCACTATTCCTTTTCCTTTATCCTTTGCTCTTTGATTTGTAGATACATTTAACAATAATGGGATGAACTTTATAGTCCAGTGAGCAAGATAAACAATTAGGCATACCTATGCATATACATAATCCATAATAATTTGTAGGGTAACATATATTATGAATCATTACAATAATTTTTTAAAGCATTCATATGTCACTCATTCCATTCTTAGCCTTAGTCCCAACTCCTCTTTGGGATGTAGTATTCCTTTATGTGGAGCAGTATCTTGGCTAAAGCCTCAAGGTCATTTCTTAGCCTTAGCATCAATGCCTCTCAAAACACCTTTACATACCATCTCGAGTCGTCTATTGACCTTAGACTCTTAATAAATTTCTTTTCGTATCCTTGCACATTTATTGAGTACTATTTGCAGCATTTCATAAACCATTCTTAACATCATGAGCATGTACATGATAAATAGGGAGCATATTCATAGTTGTATGTAAAATATGAATACATAACATTCATTCCATTTCTTAGTACATATGTGGGTCCTATGTCATCATGCATTCATTCAATCATTCATATCGTATTAGACATTTAGGGTATCATTATGTCTTCATAAATCATAAATCTTACATTTAGACTAGCAATCTAACATTCTTCCTTTATATCTATCATGCGTGCATAGTTCCTAGTTAGTATATCATTTCACTGCTTAGCATCTATAGTCATAGCTATCATCTATACCATTAATCATTCATACATGCATAACCTACATCTAGCATTTCCTAACATAATTGAGTATTGTTATTCACTTTTCAAACATTTTCCAAACTTCTAACTTTCAATCAACTTCAAGTGACCCTATGGGTCATCAAAAAAATCAAATCATGGGTTGCTTTTTGGTATCCAAGGGCTGACCAATTTGTGGCACACAACCATGCAAACATCTTTGAAAAATTTCTACTTTTAACCCTACTGGGCGATAGCTATGGTCGATCGGTTGTTGCCGATCGATGGCTTCCAGAATGCCATCTGGTTGATGCCCGGTCAACCACCAGATAGACTGGCAAGCTCTGGTTGACCATCAAATCGTAACGATCGACCGTTTCCTAGAAAATCCTGCTCGTGAAGGTTGAGCAACCATGGGAACTTGTCCCAAACGTTGGGGTTTCGTTGCCAAACCTTCATGCACAAAATGCTTCACATAAAACCTTCAAACATGCATCCTAACCACTCTAGAATGCACAATTAATTCATGCATCAACAATTAATGAAACAAATCAATTATACCTTCTTCTTTAAAGAAAACCCCAAAACCTAGAGTTCTTCAATTGAATCTTCATCCAAACGTAACTTAGCTTAGTTGCAAAACCAATTCGGTTCTAAGCTCTCTTACCATGAAAATAACCCAAAATCCTTTCAAAAATTGGATTAACTTCTAGGGAAGTAGTTTTCTATTAGATTGTATTACCTATAAAATAAAACCAATAACCATCATTAATAATATATTCTAACATCAATCTATGAAACCAAAACATGATTTAACTTCCTATGGTGAAACCAAACGATAATCAAGGTTCTATTACCTCAAAATCCCTCAAAGGAGTTCACCTATTCATTCCATTGCTCCAATCGTTCATTAATAATTTCAATTTTTTGTCATAAGCCTTCAATCCACTAATTCCATCTTGATTACCTCATCTTCAAACCATTTCCCTCTCTTCTCAGTCTCTTTCCCTAATTTGGTAAACCTGTGAAGAATCCTTGTTGTGAGAATAACCTCTCCATAAAGAATACTTATACTCAGTGGTAAATTTGTAATATCTTGTGCTTCTCAAGGGAATACTCATGAAACCAAGCCAATAATCATTACCTTAAATCCCTCAACCAATAGTGAACCACTATAGGGTATCTAGTTAATGAACTAGACCAAGATCGATCACATAAATTGAACTAATACATTGAACCATCATGAACCAACATTAAATCATAGTCATAAGTGAACCTAATAATATATCAGATATACCTAAGTCACATAAATACATATATCCATCACTAACCCTATTCTATCAAATTAGAACCTTAGTGTATAGAATAACATCATAGTTTATAAAATAAAATCATGGGCCATAAATTAACATAAATGTCCATATAGGACCATCAATCATACATATACCCAAAAATCATGATTAATCGTAGTAAATTATAAACACATGAAAATCTTACCATAATCTAACAATATCATACGTAAGGATCGGTCCCCGTCCGTCCAGTCCAGTCATTCTGCCAATTCAACAATAAACAATTATTAAAAATTGACAGTTTTAGATGCGGGGTATTACAACTAACATAGTGAAGAACTCTATCTCCATTACAAAAAACAAAAAAAAAAAAAAAAAAAAAAAGAAGAACTCTAACTCCGTGGATGTAAGTATTACAAAACCAAACCACGTAAGTTCCTTGGTATTTTTCTCTCTTTTACCTTACCTTAACAAGACCAATGGGTAGCATTAGATGAATCTACCCTCAAAAACAAAATGGGAGTTCTCACTTCTCAGTTATATTAAATGGCCTCCTTGGAATTTCTCCACCTAATTACAATTTGATATTGATAAGTCACAGTAGAACTCATCTATGCACCAATTAATCACCAAACAAGCTTCCACCAAATATAAAATATTTAATAATTAATTATTCATGAGCACATTTGACAGAAAAAGTCCAGAAGGGGTATTTCTGAAATTAAACTCAACTACAGGCTCTCCACGGTTCTTTCTGATCTCACAAGACTGCAGTCTATCTAAGAGATATTAGAAATTAACCTGCCAAGCACACATTTGTCGATGTGGCTTATCCTTTGATTGATAAATAATGGGCAAATTATTTATTTAAGCAAAGTCTTTTGTTTGTAAGGGGTAGAATTTTATTTAAGCAAAGTCTTTTGTTTGTAAGGGGTAGAATTTTTTAAATGAAATGAATGGTTGAGTCTTGGACTGCATTAATGCAATTTTGAAGAATTGCAACTCATTTTGGTTTTCAGTAGCCTAGAAGAGCAACTGAGCCCAAGCAACCCCTGCATCACATTCTTTGGAAAATATCTCATTGTTATAGGAAAGTGAATCCAGTTCCAGACTATCGAGTAAAATCAACAGCGAAGAAGAGTGACTCTTCTACTCAGGTTTTAGATTTTCCTACCACTGTGATGAATGCTTTAATGGATGATATCCTTGTCGGCCTTGTTACCAATTTTCATAGTGGTTCCATGTAGTTTTGAAGGCTGAGCTACTCTTGCTGATGGCCTTACCGAAGGTGGGTCAACTCTCCCTTTCTTTGTTTCCCTGTAATCGTCTGGGAATGCCTGGACGTTAAACATTTGTATTCTCCTTTTTTCTGTTTGTAATATATCTTTGCTGACCCTTTAGTAAAAAAAAGTAAATATATATAAGGAAGATGCAAAAGCAGAAAATAATGAGAATGTCATTATTATAAACAAAGAGTTCAAAAGTCACATATCCATGAAATATTCAACACATGAAACTAATGCTTGGAGCAATCAGCTGGCTTGAAATAGACCTTCCTTTTCTCCAGATCATGGCCAACCAAGAAATCCATTTGAGCTATGTTTCCGAAGATACCCACACCATCAAAACTGGGGTAAGGGACAAAGGCAAAGCATACAGCTTCTTCAGATCTCCGAAAAAAAGTATTTAGGGGTTTCAACTTGACGTCGGCACCAGAAAAATGGACAGTGACTGAAACATTGACATCAGTACCAGGTTTGTAGCACAAGCGAGAAAATTCAGTTTCTACAAAACTTTCACCATGAATCAATTTCTTCATTTCTGATTCAAGATTAAGGTAGAAATCAACTTCGATAAATGTCAATGTTGTACCAGAATCAAGGATAATGTTTCCCTCATCAGCAACAGCCTTGGATGAATTCTTGTATGGCAATCTCTTGTTTCCGACACTAATTGCTTCAAGGGTCACATAATAGAATGTAACCGGATCCTTTGTCACTAGAGGAGTGGAGACGACATCATCACCCGAAACGACAGCTTCACTACCGAAATTCAATTTGCTTGTCACATTTTCCTTCTCGAAAGGGACCAAGCAGTAGGAGAACTTGCCACGAATAGACGATTTCAGTTGCGAAATCAGTGATAGCGGACCCCCTCCGAGGCCAACTTGACCAGTTTCTCGCTCATTGAAGGTGCCACCATTGTTGTGTCCACAGCCAAAGATTTTCTTTGGTAAGGCGACTGACCTGCCACTAGTGGAACCCAATGTGAATGTCTCAGTAGCAAGAAACCCTTTAGTGGATGATCTGTCCCCATAATAATAGCTGTACCCACAATCATTAGTTTTAGGTGCACATGTTCTATGTCTACTATCTAGCAGATCACACTCTTTTGATCGGCATGATAAGTTTCGATAGGTCGATGACTTGTTAGGATCAAATAGAGGAACATTTTGCTTGTAACAATTTTCGCAAGGCTTGCATTGAATCCAAATAAGATCACTACCTGTATCAGCAGTTGCGAACCTCTCCACAGGTGGAGTACCAAATGACATTTTCATGATATAAGTACCATTATCAGGCACAACCTGGGACGAAACTTCAAATGGGGAGATTGTGGACTGTATTAAACTATTGGCGCGGGACATTGATCGGTGGAATGCATTCTGCAGACGCTCAAAATGAGTCACTGATGGATCATAGAATGGAGAAAGCAATGAATCCCGGTGGATAATATCGACACTGAACCCACCATTATCCCCAGCTTCAACTAGGGAAAATGTGGAAAGGTAAACAGAGAAGACTATGACCAGAGCAGGTACAGGTGAACAGGAACAAAAAGAAGCAACCATGATTCTGTAGAGTGAAGAGCGAGATGTGAGAAACGAAGAAGTCAAACTGCTATATATATATATATATATATGTAGAGAGACTACAAGACGTTACAAGAAATATATGGAAGTTACAAAAAAGAGACTAGAGCCGTTACAAGCAATATATGAAAGTTACAGAAGAGAGACCACAAGACGTTACAAGAAATTTATGGAAGTTACAAAAGAGAGTCTACAAGAAATATATGGAAGTTACAAGAAATATATGGAAATTACAGAAGAGAGATTACAAGGCGTTACTAGAAATACATGCATGTGAGCAGAGAGACGTTCCTTAGGGTCTTCAAGTGGGAAAAAATTTTGCTGCTACACTTGTCACAGGAATGTTCCTGCTACAAGGCTAGTAGCCAAGGAAATGGAATAATTCACCTTCCCCTTTGGGTTCATAAATATTCTCCTAGGTTTATGTATTTTCTAAATACCCTTTAAGATGTCATTTCCTTGGATGTCAGGCTTATAATAGGAACATTCCTGCTAGAAGTGTAGCAGCAAAATTTCCTCCCTTCAAGTGTATAACTTTGGGACTCCGTCTGGTCTGCAATGTTGCAGCGTACCAAAATAAGTAAAAATTTTGCCGCTACAAGTGTAGCAAGAATGTTCCTGCTACAAGGCGGGCAGTCAAGAAAATGGAATAATTCAGTTCCCCTTTGGATTCATAAATACCCTCCTAGGTTTTAGTGTTTTCTAAAATACCTTTTAAGGTCCCATTTCCTTGGCTAATAAATTAGGCAAGACATGGGCCACCAAAGGTAGTGAATGAGAATGGAAAATAGAGAGGTTTGGAGGAGGACAAGATGAGTGTTTGAAGCTGGATTTTGGGAAAGATGGAGCTTGGATTCTTGAAGGGCCAGCTAAAAGAAGATTTTGGATCTTCAAAAGGTAAGTGAGTGTATTTTTCCATTTCTGATTTTAGGTTCTTAGGTTCGATATTTTCAGAATATGAAAGCGGAGAGGAAGGAGGGAGAGGAAGAGAAGAAATGAGAGACAAATTAAGGAGAGAGAGGGAGAAGAAAAATGGAAAGAAAGAGGAGAGAAAATAGAAAAGAGACAGATTTTGCGTGGGAGAGAGGAGAGAAAAACAAGGACAGATGAGGCAGAGAAATCGACAGTGAGAGAGATGGTTCAGCCAAGGAAGCCAAGCAACCCCTCCCTCATATTTAAAAAGGAAAAAAGGAGAAAAACAAGGAGTGAGGTGGAGAGAATGTAGGAAAAAGATAAATAAATAAATAAAGGAGGGCTGGACGGTTGGGGCTGAAGAGTGTGTCCAAGAGAGAGAAAGTAGGAGAAGAGGATAGACCCACTCTTGAGTCTAGCAAACTTGATTTTGGGCCTTTTTGTGGGCTTCTAATGGACCAAAATACATATTTATCATCACTATTAGTTTCAATTTATAAAATTATGAAATGCATCATGGACTTTATGATAAATATATGGGACTGTTTTGAGGACTTATAAACTAGGAGCATGGAGAGATCTAATAATGAACCAAATATGGTTAATGAAGTACTATTTTAGGGACTGTTTTAATGAAGGAATGTTATACTAGTTTTAATTCCTATGGAATGCATGCTTGAATGGACAGCGGGAGGATGGAAAGGATATGGAGAGTATCTGTTACACCCGCACCCCAAATATACCCTTATACCCCGGGGCAGTTTAGACCATACCCAATGGGTAATGCCTTATGACCATGGTCAACACTAATGACTTTGAATTGGAATACCATAAAAAGAACCCCCTTGAAGTTTTGGAAGTGTGGGCCAAAGTCCCGCCACTTTCCTTGAAGTTTGGGCCATGACAGCAGCACCGGAGTCACAAACGGACTCACTCTTACTGAATCCGCTCGAGGATCCGCCTGTGCTGTCATCAGTATTTTTGAGTTATTTTCCTGTGGGGCCCACACCCCCATGTCCCGGACACCTTAATTGAACCATTGGATCCTGTGGACCCCTACCCCTACCATTTATTGGTCAAGTGGAACCCACAAAGCCTAACTTAGGTAAATTAATGGGTTTTTATAACCTAGCTAAAACCAAATAACACTTAAGGGCTAATAGGTCTAAATGAGGTTTGGACCCAACCCAAACAGGCCCCAATTATCCAAATGAACCTAAGGGCCATGACTTGGACCAAACATAACCTAATTCCTAACCCAAGGCCAATTGAAAGCCTAAGAACTAAACTACATTCTATGACCACTAACCAAACATACCCTAAAGACCCTTCTACCCCCTTATAGCTAAAAGAATCCCTCCCATTCACTTATCTCTCCCCCTCCCCAAAACTGTGGAGAAGAAGAGACAAGAAAAGGAGGAGGAAGAAAGAGGGAAGAAGTAGAAGTGGAAGAGGAACGAGAGGGGAAGGGAAGAAGATGGGAACTATGCCAAAATGGCTGGCTGCCCCACAACTCCTTCTCTTTCTGACCAGACAAAGAAGGAAGAAGAAGGTGAAGGAGAAGAGATGGAAAGGAAGGGAAGAGGCCAAGGGGGCTCACCTAGACTTGGATTCCACCTCTCCATGGGAGGATCTCACCAAGGTAAGATCTGAGACTGGTTCTCCTCCATTTTTCCTATTTATTTTGATAATTCCTTAAGCTTGGACTGACCTAGGGTTCCATTTGGGACTCAAGGTGGAGCTCGGTCCCTAGTTGGAGCTCTAATGGAGCTGACCTAGGACTGGTTTTAACTCCTTGGTCCTGTAATTTTAGCCTTTGTTGGAGAGCCTGGGTTTTGAACTTTGAAACCCCATCTTTAGACCAAATTAAGACTAATCCTTGTAGATCTTGAATCCATGAGGTTAAGCCTAGGTTCTAGTAACCCTAGGAAGGCTTAGACACCTATCCTATGACCCTGAGGTGTGAAGGAGCTCTAAGCTTCAAGCTGGAGCTGAAACTCTTTGGAATTTCAGAAGAGACTGCCGGCGGATGAACTACCGGATCGATCTATCATTGTACCGCCCATCAGTTTTCCCAGCACAAATCCTGCAAAATGGCCTGAGCGGACGAAGGCACGGATTCACTCTGTTTGCCTCCGATCGGGGCCTGCTGTTCTCGGGTCTATCTCAAGAAATCGAACGGATGCGGGGGCAGACCCAAGAAGTACATCCGCCCATTGATCCGCTCCCTTTTAAGTGTGTCTCAGGTATCGAACGGATGCACCACCGGACTCAAGTAAGAAGTTCCGCTCGTAGGTCCGCTTGCTCTGATGTTACCCTTTGGCCTGAATGGAGTTAGGGGCGGATTTACCTCTACTAAGACCGCCCGTGAGTCTGCTCGTGCTGTCTTGGTTGAAACTTGATTTTAACCTTGAGGGCCGAGCATGGGACCCTTCTATGTCTAGGCTGGTACACCGATGAGATTCATGTGAACCACGCCGGATGACACCCGATGCCCAAGGAGATTCATGCCAATCACGTCGGGCTACACCCGTGTTAGGTGAGTGGGTTCTGAGTGATTTGTTGGATTTGAATATATATTAATATAAAATCTTAAGCCTGCTAATATATACTTATAAGCATTGTGCGCATTGCATTATTATTCAGATGTGAACTACTGTGAATGTGATATTATGCTTACCATTGTTTCGGGCTACGATGCCGGGTATGCTGGTATCAGAACCCCAATTTATTTCAATTATGAAAATTGCTATATGTCATCCTGATTTGTATGTGTCATGCCGTGTTGGTACCCGGGTACTAGATGGAATGGGATGTTGATGCACCCGGAGTACCTCTCGGGACGATAGGACCTGCATATAGTATATCTGAGGCTAGGATGCTTGTTCCCTTATGCTACGACCCTTGCCAACAGGAGTTTATGTGTTGCATAGTCTAAGCACCTGTGGTCTGTAGAGGTGAGAGAGGCCAGTACACGGGTAGAGATGGCTATCAGGGTCTGCCACTGGATGGTCATGATGGCTTCTACCGGTGTAGGTCCTTTGTGATAACTGAGGTTTCAATGGGGCGATAGGATAAGTGACCCTCAGTGTCTCCCGAGTTATCACAGTAGCATATACTTAACCGATAGAATTATGTACTAGGTGAAAAATGAATCTAACATTAGCATACATCAAGTTATTTGATATTGATTGTGTGATGTGTGCACTTTCCCCTTTACTCTCTCACTAGCTAGTATAGCTAACCCCGTTGTACAACCACTTTTTAGTTTATATGCCAATAGCCTCTTTACGAGCACTGTTGGATGTGAATCAAGTGGAGTTGATGACCGTGGCTTGGATGTAGATGTACACCCAAGGACTTGTGCCCCTGGGGCATTTATTTGTTATTTAATTTCTATACTCATTCCACAACCATATATAAACTGTATGAACACTGTTATAGTACTATGTGTTATCATTAAAAAACCGATGCTCTATAATTTCACATATCTTAATTTAATTTCGCTTCCGCTAACTCTGTGATTAGAACGATTTATTCATTTCGGTACGTTCCTTTCTGTCATCATAATGTGATGACAGGGTGGACTGTGGCTCGAGACACTGCATCTGTGATCCTGGTAGGTGTTGGGATGATGTGTGATTGTCCCAGTCATACCCCTATATGGTAAAATATATTACATCAGGATAGGGGCGTGACAGAGTGATATCAAAGCAATGATGCTCTGCACCGATCACAGTCTGGATATAACCACTTGATTTACTCTCCACAAATTAGGTTCTGAACTAAAAATCTCAAGAACATAAATGGTTGTTTGCAGACATAGGGATAAGACTAATTGTGGTGAAATAAGAATCTAGATGATAATAGACAACATGAAACTTAGAACTCAAACATAGGCTATTAAGCTACAGCTGTGTAATTGCTTGGTTGAGTCTTAAATAGCTACTGGGCGGTTATATATATATGTTATAGTTTATGTACAGTACTGAATTTAACTTAACCAACCATAATAACCCTCAATGATCAAAAGTGGGAATTATATATATATATATATATATAACGCTAAATACAAC